>NC_137059.1:5272794-5437794 GCF_032717465.1 Coenobita brevimanus
GGTAACGTTCCCGCTTGCCATCTGGTAGACGGGAGTTCGAGCCTCGCTCAGGTTGCGAAGTTTCACTGACGAAGTGGGTGGTTACTGTCCCCCTTGAGCAAGGGGACGGGTGTGTGCGTGTGTGAAGGTCACAGCCTTGCCCTTAGATCGGACTATATGAGCTCTCAGCTCCCTTCCGGGAGGGTAAAATGCTGACGATCACGACCATCATGTGATCCTGACCGACCCGGTGAATTACATGAAAGTACAATAATCTATACAGAACCATCCACTGCCATAACTGGAAGGAAAGTATTGGCAAATTTTTTATCCTAAAATCATTGCTCCTTTTTCTCTCATACAGTCCTTCTCCCTGCCCAAAATGTATGGCTCTGGCCTTGACTTTTCCTAAGTTTTCTTGTGCCTCACTCTTTGGCCTTGGTTACTCTCCCTAATCCTTCCAGTATCACTGTTTGCCATGCTGTGCATAACATGTTAAAATCTCTGTGGTTTTCATGGTTTCCTCTAATACAGTGCAGTACCTTTTTTGTGGATAATGAAACAGTAACTCTTGCCTGCCTGTAATAATATCTTTCTGGTTGAAATGCCTTCCTCTATCACCGTTTCCTTTAGATAGTGAAACAGTATCTTGTGCCATCCTTATAATAATTCTTCCGCAGGTAAAGTATGACATCTGTGGCCATAGCAACAAAGATGGGTGCATTGCCAGTACCTTCAGCAAGACAGTGTATGGCGATGAGGCACTGACAGCTGGATGACTGAGCCGCATCCCTTCTGGTCGCCGTGCCAGTTCTCGTGACTCTGATGAGCTTGCCAGGAGGTCAGAGTCCTTCCATATGGATCAGTGGAGATTCAAGAGCACGTCGAGAAGTCTCCCGATGTCTTTGTGCCAACCAAGCGAACCATATTCATGATACAAGGTGGAATGAGTAACCCAGACCAAGCCAGGTCGACTTCAACATTTGTAGAAAAAGATGAAGCAGAGATGGAGTCTGAGGCAGGGGCAGGGAGGGGGTCTGGGACAGCAGCTGGGAAGGGACCTGAGACTGGACCAGGGGCAGAGCCTGGGGAATTTGGTCACTTCCACACAAGAACACAAACCCCAAACAAGAAGATTAGTAACAGCTCTCCTGCAAAGCCAGTGAATGTACCTGACAATACTTCAGCCTCTGAAGAAAGGAAAATTATAGCAGAAACTATTCATGGTAAAATTAATGGGAAAGCTTCTGGTAGTAGAGAGCTGACTCAGAGTTCTGAGGATGTGAGTGCAGATCTCATTCATATGTCTGAAAGTAAACACAATAAACCCTCTCAACAGGGCAGCCAGTGAGAAATGATCAGTACATTGGATGACCAAAGCCCTAACATAGAGGATATAAACAGTGAGAATACATCCACTCTGTGCTTACATAGTTACCCTACAGATAATATTCCCTCTCAGGTAGCTGTAGCAACTGCCACAGCTGTAACTAATGCACTCCCTCAGATGCCAGGATCAATCAGTCCACCAAATGAGTCCAAAAAGAAAGTTTTTGAGGAAGTTAAAGAGGCTGTTCCTGCAGTACGTAATATAAATAAGAAATTTAACCTATGTATCACAGAGAATCAGGAGTTGCTGGGCAGTCCATTCAAGTCCCCACCCAGCAGCCCTCCCTGGCAATCCCCATGCACACAGAGGAACTGCTTGCAGAGCTTAGCACTGTTAGTATAAATGAGGACACTCCTTGCTCTAAGGATACTACTTATATAGAATCTAATGTCCATAAATCATCCGGCCAGGACACTAAATCCTCATCTGGTGGCATTGTTAAGTCTCAAAGTACAGCAGCTCAGTTATTGCCTCTAATCTGGATCCTTCACACCAAATGCAGAGATCAGCAAGTGGATTGTGTGTGCAGGCAGGTAGTACAAACACAAGTGATGCTTGCTTGAACAAGGCAACAGGTATTTTTTCTTCTCCACAGTTATCAAGATTGAAAGATCTGGTTACTGGTGATGCCTGGAGACCATCACCCAACGTCAGTCCAACCATCATTCCCATCCCAACTGACCTCGACACTTCCTGCGACATGGAATATTCAGCATACAATTCTAAGATTGAAAGATCTGGTTACTGGTGATGCCTGGAGACCATCACCCAGCGTCAGTCCAACTATCATTCCCATCCCAACTGACCTCGACACTTCCTGCGACATGGAATATTCAGCATACAATTCTCAGCAGCCATCACAGGATCGTTCTGGTGCATCCTCTCAGGCAGAAAGCAGGAGTCCTGCTACACGTCTTCACGCCCTGAGATTCAAGCAAGCAAAGGAGGAGTTTCGCCTGTCAGGCATGGCTTACTGGCTGGCTGGAGGTCACCAGATATTCAAAAGTCAGTCACCTTCATCGGGCAAGAAGCCACGGTGACAGGAACTTTTTACTTCAGGGCTAAGCCTGTCTTCAAAAGTATATTGTTTTGCATTCATAATTTATCAGGGAATTATACAATGACAAATTAAGATGTTACTGGAATAAGTTTGGATACTGCCATCTTAAAAAAAAAAAAAAAGGTTTAAACAAAACATTATCTCAGTGTAATAAATGACTGGTATTGCAGTTGTGATGTAAATAAGATATAAATTGAGTTCACAGTCCAGATACTGTATAATTATTCTCACTGTTATTTCCACCTAAAATGAGAAAAAAATTAATTGTACAGAGAAGCTTCGTCTTCTATACAGTACAAACTCTCAAATCCAAAATGCATGGGTGCAAAGGCTTTACAGAAAATGGAAAATTTTGGAATGTTGGATAATAATGATAACTAATGATGCAATAAACAGTCTACAGTATCATTAATTGTAAATATTGTGAAGTAATTTGTATGTATTAGCTATTAACTTATTCTGTTCTTATACATGTAAAAAAAAAAAAAAAAATCCAGATACTAATTGATTGTGTGAGGAAAGGTGACATCAACACTCCAATCACATGGAAAGGTATTTTGAAAAATGGGTGTTTTCAAAATTGAATTTTCAGATTTCAGAGTTTGTACTGTATAGTTCTAAGCTGACCAGTACAAATAAGCAGGTTTGTGTAATACTCTAGTTACAACATTCAGTACCATAACAATAGTTCTTGTTTGCATGTCAACCTTTGTGGTGTACTGAACATACCCCCTCACTGTGATAAAAAGTAGACTTGGCTGCAGCTTCACAGACTAAGAATATTTTTTAAGTTTTGTGTGAATATATTTATATTGTTAATACAGTGTAGCTGTTTCTAAATCTGTTTGTACTTAACCTTCATTGATGATTTTTTTTGTTTTGGTACTGTATATAATGCAATAACCCCTTCATGCTCTTGACACATTCCAAATTTTGTTCTTGCTTGATCCTGACCACATATTTAGCGTAGAAAAGATCTCATGCTGAATGAGTTAATGAAGGCTGAAACTAATCTCTCCAGTCTGAAAAGCCTCTCACAGGTTAAAAATAACTGTATGAATGTAGCATGAATAAAGCAAAAAATGTCAGTGGAATGAAGCAGTGAAGATGGTTTGGACAGGTGGAGAAAACAGCTATGTGAGTCATTGTTGTTGTGGTCTCGTACTCATTTGAAATGTGAACCCAGTGGACTGCAGGCTTAAGTTGCCCTTCTGCAGTCCACCATCCCCTTTTCATGGGATAGGGTTGAAGTAGAGAGATGCTGGAATAATCAGGTAATTGAGTCACCTGGTTATGTCAGAGTCACCATATGAAGGTGTCCCTCTCCAGCACCTGTGTGAAAGTAAATGGGTGAAATGTTGCAGAATCTGAACAGGGAAATGAAAGTTCCCATGGACGGATCAAGGAAAACATGGGATGAGGTCCTGAAGGGGAATGCCAGGGTTACTGGACTTGACAGGGATGCTGTGAGAGATTACCGTCGGCCTTCCATATTCGTGGAGGTTAGAGAACATAAATCCCCATGAAATGAGAAATCCAGAAGTAATTTTTACCCCCCTCCCCACAAATGGGCCATGCAGTTGTAATTTAATCACGTGATTACTAAAATACCCATTGCAGTGCCCCAAAACATCACCTGACATTAGACTCCACTTGTAACCGGTACCACAGGTTGTCCAGTCATCCCAAAATACACCTTAAATCAGTGTATTTCGAGGTGGCCTACTGACCCACGAATAATCAATGTTGCAAACACCAAAGCTGTGAATCAGGACGGTCAACTGCATGGAACTAGCAGTGTCATCAGGTACACGAGTCTGATTCCTACAAGCATGGAACAGTGTCTTTCAAAATGTACCGTACTGTATGTACAGTACACTTGTAGCCTATGCCATACAGGTAGTTCTTTTTACTCTCAATATATATCAGTAGTTGGAGGGAAGCCATACAATTTCAAATGTCAAAGATTATCCTTCCTTCGCATACCTTTTTGTCGTATGCGTCATATTGCTATCACATGAAAGTACAATATTCTATACAGAACCATCCACTGCCATAACTGTCAGGGAAGTGTTGGCAAATTTTTCATCCTAAAATCATTGCTCCTTTTTCTATCAAAGTACTTCTCCCTGCCCAAAATGTATGGCTCTGGCCTTGACTTTTCCTAAGTTTTCTTGTGCCTCACTCTGTATTCCAGTGTTAAGGTGGTAATTGGAAGCTTTGCTAATAATGGCTCATTGGACTTCATGCGACCCCAACTTGGTGTTCAAGCTGTGGCTCAATTCCATCAAGTGAAAACAAACTGACTATAGTACACGGCATTTAATTATGTCACTGTACAGCAAAGAGCACACACACACACACACACACACACACACACACACACACACACACATTCTCTCTCTCTCTCTCTCTCTCTCTCTCTCTCTCTCTCTCTCTCTCTCTCTCATACTGTCACACCACAAACTACCACACCTCACACCACCACACCACACTCACACCATCCATAACCACGCTTCATACTGCCACACCACACTAGTGTACGACACCTCATATGTCACACCCCAGCACCACACTTCACACCTAACACTGCCACACCACATGCTTGTCTGCTGGCCTAGGCTATCTGCCTGCTGGTCCACCTACCTGCCTGCTCGCCTGCCCATCTGCATGCTTGCCTACTAATCAGTCAGCTTATCTGACTAAGCTTCTGCCTGCCTGCCTGCCTACCTTTACGTCTACCTTCCTACCTGTCTACCAACCAGCCAGCCTACCTGACTGAGTATTTGCCTACCTCTCAGCTTGCCAACTTGCCTTCCAGCCTGTGTGCTTGCCAGCCTCCCTGCCTGTCTGCCTACCAGTCATAAAGGCAGGTAGTCAGGCAGGCAGGATGACAGCCAGGAAAGGTGGCAGACGGACAGGTAGGCAGAATGAGTGCCAGGAAGGGTGGCAGACAGACAGGCAGGCAGGGTGAGTGCCAGGAAAGGTGGCAGACAGACAGGCTGGCAGGATGAGTGCCAGGAAGGGTGGCAGACAGGTAAGGGATTAAATGTCTTAAGTAGCCTAGCCTCAGGACCTACACTTCCCATAAAAACAATCCCCACCAGCCATGTTCCACCCAGGTACCCATTTGTACTGCTGGGTGAATAGGGACAAGGGGAAACAAACTGCACCCAACAGTCTGCCCGGCATGAAAACCGACCTCTAGATATTTTAACCAATGCTGTGTGTGTGTGTGTGTGTGTGTGTGTGTGTGTGTGTGTGTGTGTGTGTGTGTGTGTGCGTGCGTGCGTGCGTGCGTGCGTGCGTGCGTGCGTGTGCGTGCGTGCTGTGTGTGTTTTTACCTAATTGTATCCTAACAGGAATGAGTGTGTGTGTGTGTGTGTGTGTTCTTACCTAATTGTATCTCAACAGGAATGAGTGCGTGCGTGCATGCGTGTGCGTGCGTGCGTGCGTGTGTTTGTGTGTGTGTGTTTGTGTGTGTGTGTGTGTGTGTGTGTGTGTGTGTGTGTGTGTGTGTGTGTGTGTGTGTGTTACGAAGCCTCCTACAGCACAGTACAGTACGACGCAAGAGGTTACGAAGCCTCCTACACCACAGTACAGTACGACACAAGAAGTGAACCTTTGACTCGAATCCCACCCTCATTTTAAACCCAGTCCTGCTCGGTGAGACGCACAGAGGCGAGGTACAGTACGAAAGTCGATTAATTTTCATCTAACGGAACTGGTACAATCCTACCGGAAATTCGACAAGCCTTCGTGATGAGGTAAGAGTGAGGCTTGTATTCTCGTAGGATAAGGAGGCTCCCTAGCACCTTCCTGAACGATTTATTTTCCAAACTACCCATTATTTTTTTTTCTTATATCTTGCATGACTAACACATGAATATAGTAAAGGAACAGAATCAGAAATAAACCAGTAAGGAAGAAGTGTTAGTAAGCCTCCTAACTGCTCACTCATACTATCAAATCATCCTTCATTCTGACTAAGTTGGACATCGACAGAGCTGAGTAGGGTTAGAGCTCTAAGTCACGTGAAAACAAACCGAGGAAGAAAAAAAAAAAAAATGCTTCATTTCTACTGGACATCAAGTGAGCAGAAAAGGGTTAGAGATCTTAAACGATGCAAGCCGATGATAGAACGAAGTCAGCTCCTTAAAAAATTGTTTTCAACTGATGAAGGAAAAAATGCTTCGTGTCTCGGTCATAAAAAAAAAAAAAAAAAATGTTTCGTTTCGCGGCCACTAAAAAAAAAAAAAAAAAAAAAAAAATGCTTCGTTTCACAGGCATTAAAAAGAAGGGGGAGGGGTGATCGAACAATGAATAAAAACAAAAGGAGACAAATCTAATGATAAAAGGGCCTATGGGCATTAGTTTCAGATGCATAAAAGATGAACTAACCATTATCTTGACTGGAGGGGATGTAGAATATGAGTGTAGACGAAAATATCAAAATTATCAGTGATTTACTTTCTGTTGTTCATTCATTTCAACTAGACGGAGATTTTCGTCCTTTTGCTGCTTTCTCGTATTTTAGTGCCAAATACGACAGTACCGAGGCTCAATCCTATCTATAGAACTTCTTCGTGACTGGCACCATATTGTACAGTGTTCATTTCTTGTTACAGATGAATATTAAGGACTGAGTTGGCAATTTTACGCCTAGTTAAAGTGAACAGGGTATAGTAAAGACTCGGCTCGCATTCTCGTCCGATAATACACCTCTTCCTTTGCGATTTATTTTGGATATGGCTGATTAATGCTCTTTTGTACGTTATTCATGTACAGTATGGCGATATTGAAAGGAGTTAGTGAAGCCTGTATCTAACCCCCCCAGTTCGAAAAGTCTCTCCTGAGCTGAACACAGTCGCCAGGAGACAGCAATAAAAATAAAAAATACGTCCTAGCACTGAATGGGTTACGATCACAATGGGTGGATTTTTTTTTTTTATAGCGGCAACGTGAACTACCGTAAATAGACCAAAAAAAAAAAAAAAAAACTGCAAACACCTATACGGTTTACAAACATCTATACGTTATATGAAAACCTATACGGTATACGAACATCTATAGGTATGCAAACACCTATATGGTATACAAACACTATCTATCTGTCTATTGCCAGACGCCTTAATCCCATACGGGGTGGCCACAAACAAATCGCCTCCACGTCGCCCTGTCCCCCGCCATTTCACTGCCCTGCTCCCAACTCACACACCCCTCTCTCATATACCTCTCCACTCCATCCCTCCATCTCATCCTTGGCCTCCCCCTCCCCCTCCCCCCCTCCACCTCACACACATACACTCTCTTCGTCAGTCTCTCACTCTCCATCCTCTCCACATGACCAAACCACCTCAGTGTGTTCCTCCTAACGCTTCCTATCACATCCACATTCACACCACAACGCTCCTTCACATCCTAATTTGTCAGTCTGTCTCTCCATGTGATTCCACAGGCTCCTCTCAAATAACTTATTTCCACAGCTCTCACCCTTGACTTGTGTCCCTCCAACAACGTCCAAGCTTCACTTCCGTACGTTAGAGTTGGTAACACAATACTGTCATGTAGTAAGTTTTTTACTTCCGTGCTCACATCCTAAAAAGAGATAGGCCAGAGAAAGGGATGGGGGATTAAGTTATCCCCGTTCCCCGAAGATTGGGTCTATGAATGTGCGTGGACGTAGCACGATTGAGGCTAAACGGGAGGAGATTGTGCGAATGTTTTTGAGAAGAAAGTTGGATGTGTTAGCTTTGAATGAAACGAAGATGAAAGGGAAAGGTGAGTCTATGTTTGGAAAGTGTGAATGGAAGATTGTCAGGTGCTGACAGAGGAAGAGCAAGAGAAGGTGTGGCCTTGTTAGTGAGTCCGGAAGTATAGCAGTGTGTGACTGAATGGAAGGAGATGTCATCGAGACTGATGTGGGTGAAGGCGAAATTTGAACGTGAGTTGTGGGCGTTTGTGAATGCATATGGGCCTGGTAGTGAAAGGGATGAAGAAGAGAGGGAGTCTTTTTGGAATGATGTTGATGAGTGTCTGCAGAGTTTTGGAGCGAATGTGAATGTGGTAATGATGGGAGATCTGAATGCTAGATTGGGAAATGTAGCAGTTGAAGGTGTAGTTGGTATGCATGATGTGCCTGGAAGAAATGAAAATGAGGAAAGAATGATAAGGATGTGCGTTGAGCGAGAGATGGTGATTGGCAATACCTTGACTGAGAAGAAAGATATTTATATGCATACATGGGTAAGACAGGAGGGTGGAAGGGTTGTTGATAAAGCATTGATGGACTATGTGGTTGTGTCCAGGAATGTAATAGGAAGATTGTTGGATGTGGGAGTACTGAGAGGGAAGGGTGGAGGTATGTCTGACCACTACCTGGTGGAAGGAAAGTTAAAAGTAAGAGATGGGTAAGAGCTAGGAGAGTTAGGTGTGGCAGGGAGGTTTTGAAAGTAAGTGAGTTGGATAAAAGAGAGAAAAGATGAGTGGAACGCAGTGAAATATCAGGAAAATGGCTGTGTGGAGGCGGAATGGCAGTTGTTTAAGAGTGCTGTGGTGGGGCATGCGGAAGAGGTGTGTGGTGTGAGACAAGTGGGTTGTGGTGTAAGAAAAGGAAGTGAGTGGTGGTGCAAGGAAGTAAGTATGGCTGTGGCTGAGAAGAGACGTGCATATGAAGTGTGGCTGCAGAGGAAGGATGAGGTGTCATATGAGAGGTATAAGGAAAAGAGGAATTGGGCGAGAAGGGCTGTGCATGATGCTAAAGTGGCAGCAGATGAGAGGTTGGGTTGGCGGTTGACTGAGAATTTTCAACAAAATAAGAAAATGTTTTGGAAGGAGGTGAAAAGGGTGCGAAAGGGAGAGTCTGGGAAGGAAGAGCGAGTAAAAGCAGAGGATGGAAGGATGCTAATTGAGATGGATGCAGTAAGGAAGAGATGTGAGGAGTATTTTGAAAGATTGTTAAATGTAGATGAGGAAAGGGAGGCTGAGATTGTGGCGGATGGAAGGGTGCAAGGAATAAATGGGTTGAGAGAGTTGAATGATTCTTTGATCACAAAGGAGGAAGTGCAGGAGGCAGTAAAGGAGATGAAAACAGGGAAAGCTGCAGGTATGGATGGGTGTGCTGTGGAGTGACTGAAAGGTGGTGGAGCGACTATTGTTGACTGATTAGTAAGATTGTTGAATGTGTGCTTTGTGAAAGGTATGGTGCCAATTGACTGGGCAAGTGCTTGTGTGGTCCCGTTGTATAAAGGCAAGGGTGATAAGTATGAATGCACTAGCTTTAGGGGTTTAAGTCTGTTGAGTGTTGTAAGTAAGGTGCATGGTAGAGTGTTAATTAAGAGAGTTAGAGAGGGTACAGAGGGGGTGACTGATGAGGAGCAGTGTGGCTTTAGGAGAGGGAGGGGATGTGTGGATCAGGTATTTGCTGCGAGACAGGTGTGTGAAAAATATTTAGCGAAAGTTAAGGATGTGTTTGGGGCATTCATGGATTTAGAGAAAGCGTATGATAGAAATGATAGAGAGGCTTTGTGGACTGTTTCAAGATTGTATGGACTTGATGGTAGGTTACTAAAAGGAGTGAAAAGTTTTTATGTAGAGCGTGTGTAAGAGTGGGAAATACTGTGTGTGATTGGTTTCCGGTAAGTGTGGGGTTGCGGCAGGGATGTGTGATGTCGCCTTGGTTGTTTAAAATTTATATGGATGGTGTTGTAAGGGAGGTGAATGCAAGAGTGCTAGGTGGAGGTCTGAGTCTGGTGAATGTTGATGGTAGAGAGTGGAATCTGAGGCAGCTGCTGTTTGCAGATGATACTGCGCTAGTGGCTGATTCTGAGAAGAGACTGAGACAGTTGGTAGAGGAGTTTGGAAGGATGTGTGGAAGGAGAAAACTGAAAGTAAATGACAATAAGAGTAAAGTGATGAAGTGTACGAGGTTGGTAGATGGTAGGAGGATGAATATAGTTTGAATGGTGAGTTGCTTGAGGAGGTAGAGTATTTTAAGTATTTAGGGTCACATGTTGCTGTGGATGGGGGAATAGATGCAGAAGTGAAGTTTAGAATGAATGAAGAAGGAAAGGTGATTGGAGGAATCAAAAAAGTGTTTAGATGTTTGCTTAGAATGGCTGTAAAGAGAAGGCTGTATGAGGGTGTTGCGGTACCAACTGCGTTATATGGGGCTGAAACATGGAATATGGGTGTAGCAGAGAGGAAAAGTTTGAATGTAATGGAGATGAGGTGTCTGAGGAGTATGTGTGGAGTGACACGTATGGATCGAGTGAGAAATGATGAAGTGCGAAGAACTGGAGTTGTTCGGGAGATGGCTGATCGAGTTGACCAGAGGATGTTGCGATGGTTTGGGCACATGGAGAGAATGGATAATGAGCGATTGGTGAAAAAGATAACTAGATCTGATGTGAGAGGTGTAAGGCTGAAAGGAAGACCACGAATAGGATGGATGGACAGTGTGAAGTGAGCTCTGGATGTGAGAGGGATGTCTGTTGAGCAAGGAAGTGACTGTGCGTGATAAAAATGAATGGAGAGAAATTGTGAATGAATAAATGATGACGCAGCCCTGGGTGGATATTCTCCCGCATTTGTGTGATCAGCTGATCAGGTCAGGTGAGGGTAAGGGGATGAGTCTATTATGCTGTGGCAGGGGTAAACCAGCTCCGCTGTCGGGCCCTGCTGCGGATGTCACTGATTGCACTGCGCAGTTGACCCTTGTGCGGTGTGATGTGGTGAGAATCAGTCCCTTCTCCCTTTTGGGGCTAAGATGCATGAATGTGTTTGAGTGGATGAGTAAATTGGGAGTGTGTCGACCTGTCTCGGCTACCTCCCTTTCCTTGGGGGAAGCAGCCTAGGTATATAGAAAGATAGATGCTCACTTCCCTGTTTCTTAACACTGCTTTCAAGGAACCAGCAACCTTTCTTCCTTGCTGTACCCTTTCAAGCACTTCACCCTCCAAACTTCCAATCTTACTCATCACACTACTCAAGTACTTAAACGTACTCACATTTTCCATTTCCTATACGTTATATGAAAACCTATACGGTATAGGCTGCGAACACCTATATGGTACGGTATACAAACACCTATACGGTCTACGAACACCTATACGTTACATGAAACCCTATACGGTATACATATACAGTATAGTAAGGTATACAAACACCTATACGGTATACGAACACAGGATACGAACACCTGTACGATCCATGAGGTCATACAGTATACAAACACCTGTGCGGTATATGAATACATACGGTATGCGAAGACCTACACGGTATAAGGACACCCGTAATCAAAACAATGACGCTAAATATATACGAGTAACTGGCGCATATAAATGGACATACAACGCATTAAACCTAGATAAATACAGAAGAAATATATAAAAACAAAGAAACATGCTAATATTAAACATATACATAGACTGCATAAACACAATAAACATAGCACTCATTGGGATACACAAAAATAAAACACTGAAGATAAACATAGTGAAGTACTGAGATATTCATAGACACAAAACCAAACAAATTATTAAAGTAAATCTATACAAATATAAACAAAACAATAAATTTCTAGGACAGTACATTGATGGATTTTGATCATTTTTAGCCAATGTCGCGTACTTTACAACTCGGCGAAAAATGAAACTTTTGTACATTTCTCTAGCAGAAAAATAATACTTTATTGTAGCCAAGTATACAAAGGGAAATAAAGTTAATGAGCGAGATAAGCTTACGAAGGAAAAAAGGATGATCTTACACACACACACACACACACACACTCACACACACACAAATCCATGAATGTACTATCCTGATAATTACCAACTCAAGTATAAAGCTTAATACATCCAAGAGCATTAACAGGCCCGAGCTCTGAGGAAGAGGGGTAATGGGGATCAGTCCGATTATTTTTCGATTATTATTATTATCATTATTATTATTATAGTAGCAGTAGTAGTAGTAGTAGTTCAGCATTAGAGGTCTTTCCTATATAAAATCGTCCAGAGGTACGCTGAATAAATTAATACGTCATCGTGTTGAAGAATTAACGTAGCTACTATTAAAAAAAATGAAAGCGATAAAATCGAGGGACCAAACTCGATCTTATCAGCAATACATTTAACTAGCTACCCCAATCCTGCAATTCTTTTAATTCTTGCAACTTTCAGATGATTCTATTCAGCTTATGAGGCAAATTGGAGGGGTTAGATACAGGTTTCATTATTTTATCATTGTGAGACCTTTCCTAAATTGAATAAAATCGTCTGGAGATCGCTAGAATTAAAATGTTATCGGCATAAAGGTACAGTAGTTACTAAAAACATATCTTGCTTCGTACTGACCTAAGTGATCAAGAAAGCCAAATTCTTTCGATTTCATGTAAATAATACCGGAATTTTGGGAAATTATGTCAGTTTTCGATGCATCCGGTAATGTACAGTATTTTCGCTTGTCAGATGTCCATATTCCGCTTAGTTCTTCAACTCGTCGGGGTTAGATACAGCCATCATCAACCCGTGTATTACGAAAAATTATGCATTTAATAAAATCAACAAGCAGCAAAAATAAACTGAAAAATACAACATCGGGCTGAAGTGGTAAAGTGAGAGGGGTCCACATGCATCTCCGACCTAAGCACGGGCCTGCGTCAACAAACGTGCCCATTGTCTGGTTAGGAAGCTTTCTACTTTGTTCATGTAATCTTAATATCCTTTTTATCTAGTCTCTGTTGGTATTAAAGGCATATAAACAGCATAGAAGATAATGCTGTGGTGATATATTCACGATAAACAGCCGAGAAGGTAGTTTAAGAAAGCTTCCTATACCAAGGTTACGAACCTTCTCTCCGTACTTACCGCCGCCTCCTGGCTATGTCGCACGCCTGGTTGAGTCGTTGTCCCCTATTTTGGCGACTCTAGCGACGCACACACATGAAAACAGGGGCCAAGTAACGTCTCCAGCTTCTCATCGACGCACAGACGTACAGCTGGACTTTGATTGATCGTCAAAGCACCGTAAATAGCCATGAACTTAGCCAAAACGCAGAAGTGTCCACCACCTCAAACAGCGTCACATACACTATCGCTGTGTCCCGCGGGCCGCTGCCCGCACCTCCTTACATCACAGAGTTGCCTGATAGTAATTTTGGCGATAGAAACATAAATATGGCCTTTGTTTCTATCAAACCAGTGGGTCCATATGGCTTATTTAGACACAGCACAGTAATAAGGGATTAGAGCCTATGTAGGTATGCTTCAATAGTGCACATATTGGATTTATGAAGCCGTTATTTTGGTTGGCGTCAGTATGAATCTCTGTTGACGATGCCGAAGAGCGCAACCTATTTTCAAAATCTCTACATGATGAAACTAATCAACACGTTTTCCTTATTTCGCAGAATTACACACAAATGTTCTCTTATACATTATTGATAATTCTTTTAACATCGAGGATTTATACCTGTTACCATTTTTTTTTTTTTTTTTCGCTCCTAAATATTCCTGCCTGTCATTCAAATGAGACCCTAGTTTATCCAACCATAACTTACAAGAATCCATTAACCTGCAAAATACAGAAATACACTGATAAAGATAGAGATAATAGGGAACTTAATAAATTAACGAGAATACGGGCCTACAATCTAATGCCATAAATCTATACCCTAGGAACACGTAAGTTTATTTTCATTTGACGGGACTTTGCTACTTACTCAGTTTTAATAGGCTACTTCTTTGTGACTGTGAAATTAGATGAGCCTTATTCATGAGGTAGGAATGCGTCACCGTGGTTACAAGTCAAATATATCCTCCAGTCTGACCAATCTGACAACACCTGGCCATCTTTGTCAAGTAAAAACAAACCCTACAGACGGTCATGATTTTGTGCAGCCATATCCGCCTTGTGTGAGTGTGACTGAAAGCTTACGAAAAATTACTAGAGTATCCAATAAGGTTATATATTTTAACATCAATTATAGTCCTTGTGCAGTCACGCATGACGGTGTGTGGGGCTAGTTGCTCAATCACAGGCCTGTATTCTCATCGGTTGAGGAAGCTCCTTAACATCTTTTACTAAGCGATTTATTTTGTTTATTGCACATTACTCCCCTCTTCTGAATTAAATACATTATTTTAATATCCCCATTATCTGCACAGATAACGCACAAGAGGATAATCCAGCTATATCCAAAACATAAATCACTAATGAAGAGGCTCTAGGAAGCCTCCTTACCCGACGAGAATACGAGCCCTAGGCCACATTCTCAGATTTTTAAAGACGCTGGAGAAATATTCAGAGAAGGGAACGAAGTTAAATGCTCCTTTCATGGATCTGACGAAACCATTACGGCAGAGTTGACAAAATGGGAATGTGGAAGTTGCTGAGAGACTGGCCATGCGGAGAGGATGGAGTATGAGACACTGACTAGGAGAGTGCATGTGACTGAGGTGGAGGGGGAAAGGGAGAGGGAGAGACCTAGGATAAAGTGAAGGGGTGCTGTGGAGAAGTATAAGAGAGAGGGGGGGGGCGTGAGTTAGAGGATGGGCAGCCAAATGACAGGACAGGGCGACGTGGAAACATTTTGTTTTTGGCCACCCTTTATGGAATTAAGATGTCAAGCAATAGATAAAGAGACAGATGGATAGAAAGACAGAGAGACAGACAGACAGATAGAGAGATAGATAAATAAATAGACCTACATATGGGAAACTGGTGAATGCTGTTAAGAGTATGTAGGAGGGTACAAGGGCACCGGTGCATGTGGAAGATGAACTAAGAAAGGCCTTCGATGTTACTGATAGATTGAAACAAGGATGTGTCATGTCTCCCTGGTTGTTTGATATATTTAGGGTAGTCCATTAATAACTCATCACAGTTCTGTGTACAAGGAGGGCTTAGTTTGCTGGTGTGAGTAACGGAGATATTTGACTGCTTTCTGAAAGTTCTAGTCAGCTATGCAATCAGTAGACGTAAGAAAACAGATATTACGGAGCATGAAAAACTTTACGGGAAGTAGAAAATTATTCAGGATAGACATTGGGATGATTGACTGAGCCGTCCTCACAGCACACGAGAAGTAAGATATATAAGGACCACCTTGTACATGGATGGAATTAGGCTATAAAAGAAAAGTACGACGATGGCTGTTGGCGTGTCTGGTGAGAGTCAGAGAGAGGAGGGCGGAAATTGCTTGAAGCCTACTGCTGTTTGCTGATGATACTTTTCTGTTTTCTCTAGGTGTGCAACTCTGAGTCGATGCTGTAGCCTCCATCCTCCTTTCGGGTGAGGTCGGGAAGGCAGGGGGCAGTTTGCAGTCCCAGGAAGTTCCTCGGGTTGCAGTTGATTCCTTGTCCAGGCTCGTCGGTACCACCACGGGACTAACCTCACGCACCACACCATCACAGCTCAGTCCTTCAAAGCCTTGACAAAAGAACTCTGAGAGCGACCGCCAGAAGTAGCCGAATTCCTACAGTTCACTGGTTTCCTGTTCAGGTGAGCCTCGAGTTACAACATCATCATCTTAGTCTGTTGTGTTATGTGAAAACGATTGGGGTTATAAGGCCTGGCGAATGAATTTAGAAATTAGTGTATGAAACGAAAACTGAAAGGGAGGGTAGAAAAGAGTAAGGTTCTGGTTTCTGAGAGGAATGAAATTACGGAATTAAAGTGAAGCAAGAATTATTAGATGGTTAGGAAATGGAGATTGTGAATGTTTTCAAGTAAGTAGTGTGATGAGCAAGGATGGGCCAGTAAAGGTGTAGGAAGGAAGGAAGGAGAGTTGTAGATAATGTCTGTCTATCTATCTATCTTATCTGTCTATCTATCTATTTATCTATAGCCAGACGCCTTAATCCCGTAATGGGTGGCCGCAAACAAATCGTTTCCACGTCGCTCTGTTCTCTGGCCACCCTCCAACTCATTCCCCCCTCCCTTCATATATCTTTCCATTCCATTCCTCAATCTCTTCCTTGGTCTCCCCCTCCCTCTCTCCCTCACTCATATACTGTACACTCTTCTAGTCAAATTCTCACGGGATTTCCCTAGACTTTAGCACAGTCTGATTTAATACCGTCGTTAAGTCAATATTATCTCTTTTAGGTCATATCCCGTTTGCCTTAGTGAACTGCCTTAACGCCTCTTCCTTAGCCATTTATTCTTGCTATTACAGCTTATTAGTCTCCCGTATACTGTCACGGTTTTTTATTATTTATGGTCTCTCTCTCTCTCTCTCTCTCTCTCTCTCTCTCGTAAGGGACAAACGAATCTCCTCCATTTCACACTGTCCTCCACTATCAGGATGCTCTTTCTCCAACTCACCCCCCCTCTCTCTCATTTACCCCATCCCTCACCTCCTCCTCGGCCTCCCCCTCCTCCTCACACGTACACTTTCCTCACTCTTCCTCCCCTCCATCTCATTTATATATACTCTTCTAGCCAGTCTCTCATTCTCGACACAAATGGCCTGAATAATAACATGTCGTGCCCTACAATACATTCCCGTTTGTTAAGAGTGCCCCCTCCCTTAACTCACGTTCTTTAGCGATTTAGTTTGTATTTAATTATGGTGCTGGAGAGGGACGCCTTCACGTGGTGGCACTGACATAACCAGATGGCTCTGCTCCCTGAAACCTCCCTCTACTCCTCCATCCCCCAAAAGGAGGATGGTGGACTGCAGGAATTGGGTATCTTCAGTCTGCGGTCCACTGGGTTCATGTTCAGACGTGCCTGGTGTTGCAACTACTACTACTGCTACTACTAGTACTGCTACTACTTCGACTACTACTATTACGACCACTGCTGCTACTACTACTAATACTACTGTTCTACTGCTTTTCCAACTTTACCGCCACCACCACCATTACCACCACCACCACCACCACTACTACTACTACTACAGTTTGCACAGAACAGATCATTATTCTCTTGTGTAACACTAATACATCTAACGGATCAACATTAGCTTGGGAGAGGGACGCCTTCTTGCGGTGGCTCCGATGCACCCGGCGGAGGACCTGGCCGGATGCACGAACTCATCTGATGGTTTCCTGTGGTCCACTTGGTTTGCGACAAGCTCAGCCCTGGGACTGCACCCACCACCACCACTAGAGTACTACCACTACCACGACTAGCCACCACCACCACCACCACCATCACCACCACTACGACGACGAGCCACCACCACCACCAAGACAAACCACCACCACCACAACCATCACTAAGACAGACCACCACCACCACCACCACCAAGACAGACCACCACCACCACCACCACCAGGACAAACCACCACCACCACCACCACCAAGACAAACCACCACCACCACCACCACCAAGACAAACCACCACCACCACCACCACCAAGACAAACCACCACCACCACCACCACCACCACCACCAAGACAAACCACCACCACCACCACCACCATCACTAAGACAGACCACCACCACCACCACCACAACAAACCAACAACAAACCACCACCACCACGACCAGGAAAAACCACCACCACCACCACGACAAACCACCACCACCACCAAGACAAACCACCACCACGACCAGGACAAACCACCACCACCACCAGGACAAACCACCACCACCACCACAAACCACCACCACCACTACCACCACCACCACCACCATGACAAACCACCACCACCACCACCATGACAAACTACCACCACCATCACCACCATGACACATCACCACCACCACGACACCACCACCACCACGACACACCACCACCACCACCTCAAACCACCACCACCACCACCACCACCACTACTACTACTACTACTACTACCACCACCACCACCACCACCACCACCACCACCACTACTACTACTACTACTACTGCTACTACTACCATGGGATTCATTTTGTATATTACATCTTATTATTCTCTTGTCTGATGCTAATATTTTCAACAGATGGCCTGGAGAGAGACGCCTTCGTGCGGTGGCGCCGATGTACCCCTGCGGAGGACCTACCCAGATGCACAAACGTATCTCCCTAAAGGATGCTGGTGGACTGCAGCAGTGGTAGCCTGCAGTCCACTGGGTTTACGTTTAGATGGCCATGGGATGCAGCTGCTACTACTGCTACCACTAATGCTACCACCACCACCACCACTGCTACTACTACTACTACCACTACCACCGCTACAACTACCACTACTACAACTACTGCTGCTGCTGCTACTGCTACGCCACTACCACCACCACCACCACCACCACCACTACTACTACTCTACCACCACCACCACCACTACTACTACTCTACCATAACCACCACCACCACCACTAATACTACTGCTACTACTAAACAGATCGACAATAGTTACTGGTACATAAAACAGTAATGTGCCATATGGAAAAACAACTAACTAGAATGTAAAAAAAAGAAAATCGGTTTAGGATTATTATTGTTAATATTACTATTGTTATTATTATTTTGTAAATTGGAACTGTTTCCTTAATATCAGGAGACACTTCTGAGACTGAAGGATTTAAGTACAGCCTTCATTAACTCCTTTATTACTAGAGGTCTGCCCTAAATTGAAAAAAAAAAAAAAAAAATCCGGATAGTAAGCAAAATCAATGAAACATCACCAGACGTTTTTATTCAGCTCCGGGAAGACTTATGGTAATAAAATCTGCTCCACAACCTATAAAAACAAGTTCAATGTAAAAAAAAATAAATATCGAAACTGTCGTTTTACCTAATGTCCCTTTATCCACCATTAGAGCGTATTCATAAACTGTTTTAAGCTTGAATAGTGTACTCATATATTGTTTGTTTATACATCTGCCTGCTTATTACCCCACATCCAATGTAACAAGTGTTATTTGTTGTATGAAATAAAAATGATGAACTAAACTGCATCCATTTTTATAACCGTATGCTATTGGCTCATGCTAAACACATCAAAAGTCATGGCAGTGTATATACATAAAGAACGGGATTCATGACAGGCTAGAAGGGCTCTGAGACCTTTATGAATAAGTCCCTAAAATTTTTTATAAATCCTTGATTTTCGCCCAAGCTGAGCAGAACAGCGCCTCATAAGGCCCCTTCCCTGTGCTGATGAGCTTACTGGTCGCTGATTGGTCGACGCCTGGATGACGTCACGATCCCGCCAAATGACCGACGGTGACGCCATCTGTTGATCAGGTTATGAAGTAAGGCTCATCTACCAGAGCCATCTGCTGGTCAGGTTGCAAAGCAAAGCTCGTCTGCAGAGGTACTTGGCGGGAACGTGACGTCATCCACGCATCGACCAATCAGCAACCAGCAAACTCAACTCGGGGAAGGGGCCTTATGAGACGCTGTTCTGCTCAACTTGGGCGAAAATCAAGGATTTATAAAAAATTTTAGGGACTTATTCATAAAGGTCTCAGAGCACTTCTAGGCTATCATGAATCCCGTTCTTTATGTATATGAACTGCCATGACTTTTGATGTGTTTAGCATGAGCCAATAGCATACGGTTATAAAAAAAAGATGCAGTTTAGTTCATCATTTATATTTCATATAACAAATAACAATTGTTATATTGGATGTGGGGTAGCAAGCAGACAGATGCATAAACAAACAATATAAAAAAATTTTAGGGACTTCTTCATAAACGTCTCCGGAACACATCTAGATGATAATGAATGAGTTCAGCATTCTGTAAAATTCTTAAGTAACAATGCTCAGTCCATGGCTCTTAAACATCGCCATTAATTGACTTTTTGTACTTTTCACATTATTATTAATTCTACAGTTCTTTGTGATGTACAATAAAAGAATGCACAAACGGCCATATACTGATATTAGGCTTAAGATAATTAATAATACATCTCCACATTACTTAAATATGACAATAAATCATGTTGACTCGTATTTTTCACAACATTATCAATCACTTCAGTGATAATGAAGGACTTCGAGTGAATTACAATAAAGATATAAGTAAATTGTCAATCTTAAACATAATTTAAACTATGTGGCATCAGGATATTTATATAAAAAGGATTGTTTATTATATTTATTTCAACAACGTTACAAAGACTGTGTGGGAGCCAGTGGTAGATTGGTTAGTATATCCATCTTGTGACTGGTGGAACTTGAGTGCAATTCTTGGGCTTGTTAACTCTTCCATCCCCAATTCCCTGCTTAATACATAATATATAATATAAAACAGCATGTCTGAGAATACAAGGTTAGGCAGGTAGGTTGGCAGGAAGTAGTTAGGTAGGTTGGTGGACTGGTACCTGAGATGACAGGTAGGTAGGTGGACTGGCAGGTAAGATGGTACATAGGTTGGTGGGTGGGTGGCGAAGGAGGTAGGCAGATGGGTGGTAAGATAGGTGTGTGTGTGTGTGTGTGTGTGTGTGTGTGTGTGTGTGTGTGTGTGTGTGTGTGTGTGTGTGTGTGTGTGTGTGGATAGGTAGGAATGTGGGTAGGTATGCAGGGAAGTAGGTATGTAGGTGGGTAAGTAGGAAGGGAGGAAAATGAGTAGGTAACAGGGTAGTTACAAGAGGGGTGGGTGGCTAAGCAGGTAGCAGGAGGATAGGTAAGTAGGTGGGCATGTAATGGATGGGTAGATAATTGGGAGGCAGGTAGGTAGGTAGGAAGGTGGGTAAGTAGGTCTGTAGGTAGGATAGGCAGTTAGGAAGGAAGGTGGTAGGGTAGGTAACCAAATACTTAAGTAGGTAGGTAGGCAAGCAGGTGGGTGGATGGTACTAAGTAGTAAGGAAGGTAGAAGGGTGGAAAGATGGGGTAGCAAGGTAGGTGGATGGGTGGATACGAACTGAAGGTAGGTCTGTGGATGAAAGGTAGGTAAACTAACCTTTCCTAACCTGATCTAAGTTAACCTCTAACCTAGCCTAGCCATATCAATCATTCCTAACCCAACCTAATCTAACATATATCCACTAGCCTAATATAAACTAACTAAATCTTACTTACTGCATCCTAACCTAGTCTTACACAACCTTATCTAGCCAGTGCTATCAAAATTTACTGAACAGATATTACTTTTCTATCATAATCTTCCCCTAAAACACAACCCTTAACAGCCAAAATCCTGACCAGGTCCCCAATTATACTCCTGGATGACTGGAGAATGATACAAGGGTAGGCCAACACATGATCCCTGGACCACCTCTTGAAGCAGCAAAATTTTCATCTCACTCTTGTTCTTCATCTTATTTTGTACTGGTTCCATTGTCTGTCTCCATTTTGCAGCACCTGTGTGAGAAACAGATAATACAAATGAAAAAGGATATCCATTCATGCTCCACTCAGCTACAACCCTTATCTTAGCATGAGCATGGAGATAAAATTAACCTTATCTTAATTGGTCAATGAATGAAGATAAGTTTTTTAAAATGAAATAACACCATACTGAGGCTGGCCATGGTATAGCTGATGTTTTCTATGGACTGGGAGCTAAACCAAGTGCCAAAACCAGCTAATCACTTCCTACTAGCTGCTGAAAACTGATGGGAGAACAGAAATCTAATATAACTATGTTTATAGTTAAGATGTATAATAAGATTTGTAACAACACAATGTGTAATAAGATTCCTAATAAAATGTGAATCTCGGCTCAAAAATCACAAAAAATTATATAAATAATAAAATACAGCACGGTAAAAGAACTCTTCCTGAAAATGTCTGGACTGAGTTTGTGTCTTCCTGAAGGGGCAATATTGGGTTAGATGATGGCTGGTTCGATGGAAAACAATAAAATTAGGCAAGTGGCAGAGCAGAGATGGAAGCATTTATACGATGCTACACTCAACAACAAAAAATCATAAGTTAGTCAACAACTTCCTTCTTTTTGCTTGTGGATCAGAAGTCCACACTGACCCACCAACTTCTGTGACACTAAGACATTTTATAGTCCTGACTGAAACAACCCTTGTATGTATTCAGTATGGATGGTGGATATTTATGTTGATGAGGCGACATGCGAAAATCAATGTGGGTAGCACATAGGAGGACTAGTGAGCCTCATGGAACGGGCTGTGTAGTTTAGTACCAGACACGGATACCGGTATATAATGGTAACCCTTTCACTTCTGACACACTATTTAATCTTATGTATGTGACTGAGAATGACCTTTTGTTAACTGCAGGAAGAGTTGAGATCTAAATGATGCAAACAGAAGCTCAGATATTTGGAACAGTTTAGCAGGGGAGGTGGAGTGAGCAAAGAATATCTGAGTTCTTATAAAGTCATTAATAAAAGCATATGTAAAAACAGGACAACACAGTCCTAGCTCAAATTCTGTATATTATGGTAAATACACTACTCCATCTACTACTTACTGTACTGTATTGCTGTTATAATATGGGGCTGCATTAAAAATAGCACTGTAGGCTTCAACGTACATTATCCTTAGTAATTCATCATGCTTAGTACATCCTGCTAGCCTCTTTTATGTAATTTATGTTTTTTGGCTCTGACATACTGTAGTCTGCATCAATAACAAACATGAGAATACTGAGGTGTAATTTGCAGAATAAACTTTTGAGGAAGAGGTGTTATAAAATCTTCAAACCCACTTTGAATATCTATCTATCTATCTATTGCCAGACGCCTCAATCCCATTTGGGGTGGCCACAAACAAATTGCCTCCAAGTCGCCCTGTCCCCCGCCATTTCACTGCCCTGCTCCCAACTAACACCCCCCTCTCTCATATACCTCTCCACCCCATCCCTCCATCTCATCCTCGGCCTCCCCCTCTCTCTTCCCCCCTCCACCTCACTCACATACACTCTCTTCGTCAGTCTTTCACCCTCCATCCTCTCCACATGGCCAAACCACCTCAGTGTGTTCCTCCTAACACTTCCTATCACATCCACATCCACACCACAACGCTCCTTTATATCCTCATTCGTCAGCCTGTCTCTCCATGTGACTCCACAGGCTCCTCTTAAATAACTCATTTCCACTGCTCTCACTCTTGACTTGTGTCCTTCCAACAACGTCCAAGCTTCACTTCCATATGTTAGAGTTGGTATCACAATACTGTCATGTAGTAACTTTTTCACTTCCATGCTCACTTCCCTGTTTCTTATCACTGCTTTCAAAAAACCAGCAACCTTTCTTCCCTGCTGTACCCTTTCAAGCACTTCACCCTCCAAACCTCCATCCTTACTCATCACACTACCCAAGTACTTAAACGTACTCACATTTTCCAATTCTTCACCATCCAGCCTCGCTGTACATTCACTGACTTCACTTCTCTCAAAGACCATCACTTTACTCTTCCCTACATTCACCTTTAGATTCCGTTTCTTACACACTCTCCCAAACTCATCCACCAAGCCTTGCAGCTCCCCTTCGTCTTCACTCAACAACACAGTACAGTATCATCAGCAAACAACAGTACAGGGAGTTTCCAAACACTTTGAATATGACTCACACAATTACTGTACTAAACTTTCCTCACACATACTGTCCTGCTCTCACACTTACTGTAGTGCCATTACACATACTGTACTGCCCTCATACTTACTGTACAGTGTCTCCATGAGCAGGCCTTGGCATCGTCACTGCAGCCCACCATTCTCTATCATGGACATGGATATGACAGGTGTGCATATCCAGGCAGCTTCCATTCTCCAGGCTTCCTGATGCTGTCACATGAAGGCATCCCTCCCACTAATTCTGTGGACAACAGAATCAGTGAGAAGAACTTCAAAACAGTACATTGCCACATCAGAAAATTATGCTAAGACGATGGATGGACAGAAAATGAATAACAGAAAACACCTTAGAAACAGCTCCTCTGCACAATAATAAGTTATAATTGAGTAAGTCCTATGACACATCTGAAATGTTCTTTTTTTTTCTCCCAGCAGTTTCCTACAAATGCTGAGAAGTAATCTGCAGGTTTTGTAACATGGGCTACCTCAATATAAAGATTCCTTACTTGGACACATGGCATCTATCTATCTATCTATCTACTATCATACATGATCTATGGTACCTCTTACCTGACACTAAATCATGTAAGTCACGTCTGTCCCTCCTCAGTAGTGACTCATCCTCCAGCCTGTAGTCCATTGGGTTCATGTACACATGATCCTGTGGCCATGTCAACCCTTCTCCCATACCATGTCGTTCTCCCCTCCTTCACCCACTTCACCGTCTTGTTCTTCCACCTGAAAAATTATAACAGAATAAGTAAACAGAGAACAAAATAAAGGATAGGGAAAATCTGGAGTGGGAACAAGCAACAATGAACGTGGAACAGATTCATGAACAGAGAGAAAAAAACATGAACACAGAATAAAATAATGAACAAACACAAATTTGGAAGAGAACTTTGCAAAAAATTATGAACAAAGACCATAATAGTCAACAGAAATTTCTGAAAGTAAAAAGAAGTGTGTGTGTGTGTTTTTTTTTTTTTTTATAATGAATGGAGGAAGGAAAAACAAAGGGAAAAAAAAAAAGTCCATGTGCCTAAAGGCATCCTCCATTCATAAAATATTTATAACAACTGGATTAAAATTGAAGTGTATTAAATGTTTGTGGGAAACAACTCCCAGGATGTGAATTCCAGAAGGTAGTGGTTCTGGGGATAAATGAATTTTGATAAGCAGGGGTTCTGCATTGCAGGGGAGAGAGTGAGAGTTCATGGGCGCTCCCAGCTGCCCGAGTATTTCAGGAGAAAATGTGAAGGGGAGGCACAACTGAAGCCAGTTCGTCACAGCAATTACAGTAAAAATATCGATAAAATAATGCTAAAGAAGCAACATCTCTATGTACTGATAATGGAAGAAGGTCCTGAGTAATGGCAGGATTATTGATGAATCTAATGGCTTTATTCTGAAATTTGTCCAACTGCCTCAATGCAACCGCCCCACATCCACTCCACAGTGGTGAACAGTACCATATTCGATCTGAGAACGCACATGACTTTTGTATATTGTGGCCATCTGCTCGTCAGTGAAGAACTCATGAACTCTGCACATAAGTCCCAATTTTTTAGAAGCATTCTTAGCAAGGGATTTAACATAAGCTGTCCAGCTTAGGTTGGGGTTTAGAGTAACACCTAGGATATCAATTGTAGTGGATATGGGAATATTGGCATCATTTAAAATTATGTGAGAGTCTGAGGAATTCTTTCTGTTGGAGAAATTAATGCATTTAGTTTTCTGAGCATTAAATGAGACCAGATTTGATAGTCCCCATTGATTAATTTTAGAAAGGTCCTGGTTCAGGGAAAGTGCTGTGTTTATTTGGGAATTTATAATACCTATCAATCTCTATCTATAGCCAGACGCCTCAATCCCGTTCAGGGTGGCCACAAACAAATCGCATCCCCGTCGCCCTGTCCCCCGCCATTTCACTGCCCAGCTTTCAACTCACACCTCCCTCTCTCATATACCTCTCCACCCCATCCCTCCATCTCATCCTCGGCCTCCCCCTCCCTCCACCTCACTCACATACACTCTCTTTGTCAGTCTCTCACCCTCCATCCTCTCCACATGGCCAAACCACCTCAGTGTATTCCTCCTAACACTTCCTATCACATCCACATCCACACCACAATGCTCCTTTATATCCTCATTTGTCAGCCTGTCTCTCCATGTGACTCCACAGGCTCCTCTTAAATAACTCATTTCCACTGCTCTCACTCTTGACTTGTGCCCTTCCAACAACGTCCAAGCTTCACTTCCATATGTTAGAGTTGGTATCACAATACAGTACTGGTACTGTCATGTAGTAGCTTTTTCACTTCCATGCTCACTTCCCTGTTTCTTATCACTGCTTTCAAAGAACCAGCAACCTTTCTTCCCTGCTGTACCTTTTCAAGCACTTCACCCTCCAAACCTCCATCCTTACTCATCACACTACCCAAGTACTTAAACGTACCCGGTACTCATATTTTCCAATTCCTCACCATCCAACCTCGCTGTATATTCACTGACTTCACCTCTCTCAAAGACTATCACTTTACTCTTCCCTACATTTACCTTTAGATTCCGTTTTGTACACACTCTACCAAACTCATCCACCAAGCCTTGCAGCTCCCCTTCGTCTTCACTCAACAACAAAGTATCATCTGCAAACAACAGTACAGGGAGTTTCCAAACACTACCCTCTCTCATCAGGACCACTCCAACATCCACTATCCTACCTTGTACCTCTTTTATTACCCCATCCATGTACAGATTGAACAACCATGGAGACATGACACATCCCTGTTTCAACCCAACCTTCAAAGAGAAAAATTCACTCAGTTCACCATCCACACGCACAGCAGCCTTAGTACCATCATACATACTCTTCACAGCATTCAACAACTTCCCATCTACTCCATATATTCTTAATACTTTCCACAATCCTTGTCTATCCACCCTGTCATATGCTTTCTCCAAATCCATGAAAGCTGCATACAACTTCTTTCCCTTCTCTAGAAACTTTTCCACTAAAGATCTAAGAATGAATATCTGATCTACACAACCTCTTCCCTTCCCTTTTTAATATCAAATTGTGTGAAGGAGGTACTAAATGTGAAAGAACTATGAAGGGTCGAGTCATCAGCATAAAAGTGTATTGGGTTGTGAGGTAGCCTACATGATACTGAGGCCAGTCAATCATAATCAGGTGCATTTAAGGGTAGATGACCAGCCTGCTCTCCCTGGTGGCATTACATGATCAAAATACCTCCAGCCACCTTTTGGGATCACACCTATGCAAGAGCATCACTTCAACTGGAGGTGTTCTGACCACTTAACCAACAGAATAATGAAATTTTGAGAAGGAACAAGGAACTAGGAACATATGCAGGAAACAGAACATGTGGAGAGGATGAGGCCATGTGGAGAGGATGGAGGGTGAAAGACTGACGAAGAGAGTGTATGTGAGTGAGGTGGAGGGTGGAAGAGGGAGGGGGAGACCGAGGATGAGATGGAGGGATGGGGTGGAGAGGTATATGAGAGAGGGGGGTGTGAGTTGGAAGCAGGGTAGTGAAATGGCGGGGGACAGGGCGACTTGGAGGCGATTTGTTTGTGGCCACCCCAAACGGGATTGAGGCGTCTGGCAATAGATAGATAGATAGATAGAACATGTTAATCCTTTCAAAATGATGATGCCTGATAGTTTTAAAAATTGACATCCATGTTCTCCATAATTACCAACATACCCACCACATCAAATATGGTACATCCCATATAAAAGACCTCACTAACACCTACTTAAAAAAAAATAAAAAATGCTGTTAATTGTGAGCAAGTAAAAAAAAAAAAAAAATCATTCAACGTAAATGATCCTCACGTTCTCACAAATGCCATCCTTAACGATTAATCACTTAATATCTGCCTCACATGACTGGCAGCTTTCACTCTCTGTTAGTGAAGCCTGTTTATTTTCACTGTGAGGACAAGTATCACTGCTCTAAGGTCAATGTCTTGCCAAGAATGTATTTTACCTACTGCTAATTTATATATGGCTCCTTGTCATATATTACTCATTTCTGCTTGGTTTCTGGTGACATTGCTCCACAGACTGTTGGGGCTTCTAATGAGGTATATTTAAGAAGTATCAGAAAAATTTGTTCCCCACAGGAGTGTTGTTCTGATCTCCTTGGGCACACCATCAGTATCCTTGTTTTTACACTTAATGATTATTCTCTTGGCCATGATAATAATAGCTTAGCATATAAATGCCGGCTTGTCATGCCTGTGGTGTATATAAACTATTATCTGGCCATAATACTGACAGATATATCAGCTTATGATCGAGGGTGCTCCTTCCGAGTGGCTACCTCTTTCTGACACCTCCCTCACTGACAGTTCCTTTACCCTACCTTGCAAATAATACCTTAGCATATAAATACCAAATTCTCTTACCTGTGGTTTGTATAAGGCCCTGTCCTCTGCCATATTCACCAGAAATAAAGCTTGAGGTTGGAGCGTCCTTCTGTATCACCCTCCGCCTACCGCTCTCCATCTCTCTCGTAAAGCGCTTAAATTAAGTCGCACTGGCACAAATCCATCATAAGAAGATCAGTTCATTTGCCATATTGTTGCTAAACACACCCATTTGAGTAAGAATGCACGTATGGCCCCACTATTTGCTGGAGAACATATGAGAACGGGACCAAGGCAGGACCTGGCAGGTGTTTGTTTTGATTGAGATCAAAGGAGCCGCCAGCACCCTTCGTCAACTACACTCTGGTATGACATTATTATAACGAAGACATCCTTCATTGCACATTATGAGGGTCACTTCACTTACACTACCACCACCAAATAACTCAAAGGGCACCAAAAAATGACCGTAGTCCTAGGATATGCTATTAAAACTAGGAGAAGGGCGACGTCGTCGGCCATACTGGATAGGAAACAGAGGAAAGCGGGAATTTCGAACGAATATATGGTTCACGAAATTCCAGATGCGATGGATTTTTTTCTTCATTCCTTGCATGCACACAGGGAAAGCTTTACAACATCTTCAGTTTGAATGTTAGACTCCTCAGTCACCTAATAGGGACACAACAAGCGTCCACAAAAATTAATTCCACCAATTGAATGAGGTTTCTTACCTGCAAGAGTTCCTTGTCTTAACTAAAGCTTCAATTTTATGAGACGAAACAGCTGAAATTTAGATTACATTATATTTTTGCACTGTTCATCGATTTTGTACTATTATGATCAATTTTGTGTCTGGAATATGTACCAATTATCGGGTGGTTACGTCGTGTAATCAAACTGGAGAATACGAACATTCTTAAAGCACATTAAGTGACGTGACTGAATTAGTCCCACCAAAATATGGGGTCCTTTCATAAAATTTCTTTTGCAAAAGAACGTTGGTCTGTACCTTTAATTTCACTTATGCAGTTATCAAGCACTTCACATCCAAACCAGGGTGAAAATTTAACTGAAAATACCACCATACAGACAGATTTCGGATGACAATTCACTTTTACAGAGACAAATTACCGTAAAGGAGGAATAAGATCTTTCATGAATACAGTCCGGAATCGTAATTCCTCCACACGCTTACCAGATCACAGCAGCCTCGGGACCCTGGACCTGATAAATTCTGAGATACGAGAAACATGAAAATTGCCTAAAATGGTTTGAATTTGGTGTTTGTCATTAATACTTAGAAAACAAGAACAAAAAATATAGGAGAAACTAGATATTCTGGCTATTTTTGTTCATCAAAAGAGCGATATCAAACGATAGAGATACAGTCACTGTTGGCAATATTGATCAGACTCATATATTTGCTTTATATAAACTTATTAAAACATGAATGCGAAAGCTGAGTGATTGAAGAACTGTAAAGACCATATCCCCAACCCCCAGTACCAATGAAAGAATTCTAGAAGATAGATTAATGAAAATATCGTCATTTTTAAGTTGGCCACCGAGGTGAGAGCAGGGCAGCCTCCTCGCTCCTGTTGGTGGCAAAACCTATAGTCACCATGGCAACATACTCGTGGTGTTGTCGGCATGGGAGGCTTTCTAGTGCCTCTTCCTTAGTTGTTACTGTTGCACATACCACGTTTTTATTGTCGCCTGCGGTATATTTGCAATCTATGTCCATATTGATGTGTACCAGAGAATATTATAGTGACCTAGACAAATTCAGCACTAAGCTGCTCTAATGCCTCCCAGTCCACTGAGAATAACATTTTGCTATACTTACTAGCAATTTTCCCCTGCACATCAGAGTTTAATATCCACCTCTGTACCATACAAACAGGTGTGTCTCTCCCAGGGGCTGGTGTCTGGAAGGGTAGGTTGATGGGCTGATGGGTGGGGTGGGTAGGCGGGTAGACAGGCTGGATGGGTGGAATGGGTGGGCAGGTAGGATGGCAGAGTGGGTGACTGAGTGGGTAGATAGATGGGGTGCGTGGAGTGGGTGAGGGGGTGGGGTAGGGGAAGAGGGTGGGGTGAATAAGTGGGAAGCAGGGTAGGGTGGGTGGGTGGGTGTGAGGAGTCGGTGGGGTAGGTTGGTCAGGTGGGTGGGGTGGGCGGGTGTGAGAGGTGGGAGGATGGGATGGGCAGATGGGTGGGGTGGGTGGGTCTGAGAAGTGGGAGGATGGGGTGGACAGATTGGTGGGTTGGATGGGTCTGGTGGATGGGTGGGGTTTTATGGTGTGTGGATGGGGTGGGTCAATGAGTGGGTTTGTGGTTGGATGAGTGGGCTTTGTGGATGGATGTGTGGCTTTCCAGGGGACAAGGTAGGAGACAGGCTTACTACAGCTGGTGAGTGGATGGGTATATAGGTTGACAGGTTGGGAAAGTGGGTCCAGAAGTTTAATAAAATAAATACTGATGAAATAGGTACATGAAGGGATACCTCTCGGGGAAAATTTGTCCAAGTGGAAACAGCTCCAATGGGTTTTAAAAGGTCCATGGAGGAAATCGGTCCATGGGGGAAAAACAGGTCCATGTGGGGGTCTGGTGTGTCCTCATGTGAAGAAAATAGGTCCATGTGGGGTTTTAGTGTATTTATATGGGAAGAAAATAGGTCCATGTGGGGTTTTAGTGTATTTATATGGGAAGAAAATAGGTCCATTGAGGGAAAATTAAATCCATGAGGAAAATAGGTCCATGGGAAACAAAGTACTGGAGGAAAAATAGGCTATGGAGGAAAAGACAGCTTCCATAAGTAAAACAGGTCCATGGTTAAATAGGTCCGTGATGAAAATGAGTCCATGGAGGAAATAGGTCCATAGGGGCAAAGTAGGTTGATGGGGTATAATAGGCCCATGGGAAAATAGGTCTAAGGGGAAAATAAATCCACAGGGAAAAATAAATCCATGGGGAAAAATAAATCCACGGGGAAAAATAAATCCATGGGGAAAAATAAATCCACGGGGAAAAATAAATCCACGGGGAAAAATAAATCCACGGGGAAACATGGTACAAAGGGCCATGGATAACTGTACTAAACTTATGACTCTCCCGCTTGTACTATGGAAACAGTCTTTGAAGATAATATGGTGGATTTATCGTCATTTTTAAGTTGGCCACCGAGAAGAGAGGATTGCAGTCTCTCTCTCTCTCTCTCTCTCTCTCTCTCTCTCTCTCTCTCTCTGCCGTCCAGTGATCTCCATGGCAACGCAGACGCGGGGGAGGGGCTTAGTGTTTTCTTTGGTTTAGGAAGCTTTCTATGCTCTTTTCACTTTAACTTGGCCTAAAATTGTTATCTCTTCATCTTGTGACGACAGATTAACACTAGAATATGATGCGAGTCACGAAGAAGTGCTATGGAGAGGATGTAGTGCCGTATCATTGCCCTCTCCTGCCACTGAGTTACCTGAAATAAGCTAGAATAGGATGAAAATCTTGGCCCAGCTAAGGTAAACAGAGTATACCACCTTTTCTTGGCGATTTGTTTCTGTATCTGGTATGTTAATATGTTCTACGTTATACACCCAATATATTTTCAGATTACAAGGCCACATTCAACACTGAATAGACTGGTAAGTTGTATAGTCCTTTCATTTTAACTTGGCAAGATTTTCTTCGTTTTACAGAAATTTGCCCGTAAATCAGTTATACAAAAAGACAAAATTACGGCTCTGTATCCTTTCTATAGCACTTCCTCGTGATTAGCGCCTCAGTCCAGTAGGCGCATCTAGACCACCACACCAGCTAAGCGCGTCACACGGACATCCACTGTTCCTGGCCTTCAAATAGTCAAGGAAGTGGGTCTTCAAGGATACGCTCATGCAGGTTTTGCATGAGAGTATCCTTGAAGATGAAAAGATACCGTCAAACAAAAGCATGATGCAAAATGAAAACATGCCTCCAGAAAGCCCAGCCAGGCACATGACTCGTAGGTCCATCACTGGCTCTTGCCTGGAAGGTTACCCCAATTGCTGCCAGACTTAAGGCCCGAGCACCATGTAGCTGTAGCCAAATGAAAGACATGATAACCCGTATGAAAATTTACAGGCGTCCTCTAAATGACCATCAAAAACTATATATCTTCATACGCTTTCGCCCACTCGGTTTTAATAATAAGGCTCTGACTCTATAAACATTAGATATCACTTAAACATGTATATACACATCTCATGAGGCGTAACATTTAACCCAACCACAGGACCTGGAGCGGTGGTGTCTTCGTCGTGGGTCTACCCCCCAAAGGCTGTCGAAGAGAAAAGGACAGCATGGGGGCCAAACCACCGCATACCCCCCCTGCCCCTCACCGGGCTCGAGTACCTGGGAGTAGCCTCGGTCGCCCGGGCAAGTACCACATCTCCCAACACAACACACACAACAACACCGTTTTTTCTACACCGAGAAATGACTCCCCGGCTGTCAGTTCTCGACGACTTCTTCTAGCCGGGGACATTGAGAGCAATCCAGGACCCACCAACAAATACGTATGTCCAACATGCTCAAAACCTATCACGTCGACCCGACAGACAAAGGGTTCATTTTAGTGCAATTCCTGCAAGAACTGGACCCATTACACCTGCACAACACTTGCATCCAGAAAACATTACACAAACACCTGGACCTGCTCCTTATGCTCCTTCCCCCCACCCACCAACCCCCGTACCAATCCTACTCCTACTTCCTTCACACCTCCACAGCCAAACCCACCGATCCTTCCCACACCATCCAGTCCCCCAGCTCCTACCATTCCAACCCATCCTAATCCACCTCAACCCTTACCTCCATCACAACCTCCTCCTACCCCTTCCCCTCCACCCACACCATCTCCCCCCCCCCCCACGCTGCAGCAGCCAACACACATTGCACACATAACATAAACATCCTTCAGTTAAACATAGATGGCATAAACACCAAAAAACAAGAACTCACACAATTCATCAAACAACAGAACATACACATTGCCATCTTACAAGAAACAAAACTACACAGAACACAGAAAACACCGACATTTCATAACTTCACCACCATTCGACAAGACCGGGCCGACGGCGGTGGCGGTGGACTCATCACCCTGGTACACAAATCCATCAACTTTGCAGATACCAGTGCACACACAAAGTCACTTCTCCCCCCACATGACACCACAACAGAAATACAATCAGTTAAAATACGCAGTGGTAACAAATCACACATAACAATCGCTAACACATACATTCCCCCCCCAATCGTCCCCCACAGTACCACACAATTACTCTCCACAGATACACCACATCACTAACATACCCAACATCATCCTGGGTGGTGATTTCAACGACAAGTCGTCGGCCTGGCATGTCAACAACCCTGACACAGACAGAGGGCTGGTACTACAATCCCAGACAGATCATCTTTTCATACTGAACAATCTAGACCAACATACCCATATCCCACACCAAGCCCTCTTCCTCCCATCATCTCCAGACATCACCTTTTGCTCCCCAAACCACGCCCCCACTACATCATGGAGAGTGGTCAAAACCCTAGGTTCTGATCACCTCCCAATCATCATCACTACCAAAACCAGAATCACCCCAGCTGGCCACAAACACACATACACTAATTATAAGACAGCCAACTGGGAGGCCTTTGTAACTGAAACAGAACAACATTTCGAAACACTAAACAGTACACCCATCACAAACATCAACACCGCTGTGCACACTTTCAATACAATTATACAAAACGCAGACAAGTTAATGAAATGAAATGAGAGTACCGTTAAGTCTTTGTTTTGTTGATTTTAAAAAGGCTTTTGATAGTGTTTCGAGAGAGTCTATGGGGAAGATCATGAGACATTATGGAATACCAGAGGAGTTTGTGAGGGTCATTATGAACATGCATGAGGACACATTTTGTAAAGTGATGGTTGATGGTTGTCTGAGTGATTCGTTTGAAGTCAAGTCCGGAGTAATTCAAGGTGGTGTTCTATCGCCTTTACTATTTATATTGGTCATTGATTACATTATGAAACGTGTTGGAACAGAAACCGGTGCAGGTATACTTTGGGGAGAGAACAGGAAACTTTTGGATTTAGATTATGCAGATGATATAGTTTTGATTTGTGATGGGCCAGAAGAGATGCAGAGAGTGTTGGACTGTTTGGTGAGTGAAGGTCGCAAGGTGGGTTTGGTTATTAATTGTGGAAAAACTGAAATAATCAATATGAATATGGAAAATGCGCAGGAATGTGTAATTGGAGGTATGGTTGTAAAGCAAGTTGATAGGTTTAAATATTTAGGTACTTATTTAGCCAAGGATGGTTCTTTGAACCTTGAATTCGAGGAAAGGTTAAAGAAGGCTAATCAGGCAATGGGAATGCTTAAAAATATTTGGAATAATAACAATTTCTCTGTGCATACAAAAATCAAACTTTATAAGGTAATGGTTAGGAGTATCTTAATTTATGGACACGAGTCTTGGTACAGCACAGTGACTATGGAAAATAAATTCTTGGTGTTTGAAAATAAAGCACTTAGAAGAATATTAGGAGTTAAGTGGTGGGAAAGGATACCAAATAGTAGAATTAGAGAAATAACGGGAGTGCAGCCGATCGATGAATATGTTAGATTCTCACGATGGAAGTGGCTAGGACATGTGTATAGGAGACAGGGAATAGTACGAGGTACACCAGGGTGGGTGGCACCTGGTAGGAGAGGTAGAGGAAGGCCAAAAGAGACGTGGGTGAGGACAATGAGACGGGAAGCTGGAGATGAGTGTTGGGGAGATCTTGAGGAGTTAGCACAAGATAGGATGTGGTGGTGTGAGTTCATCGAGGCCCTATGCATCCCCGAGGGTGCCACAGGAAATGATTGATTGATTGATTGCAGACAAAAGACACATCCCTAGAGGCAACAGAAAGAGACAACCCCAACTTCACAAGGCCTCATCAGACAACGGGACACACTGCGACAACCAACACCCCATACACAAGACACCGTACAACAAATACAAGAACTCAACACTCAAATAAACAATAAAATATCAGAACAGCAAACACTAAACTGGAAAAGTTACCTCCAAACACTTGACCACAAAACAAACATCAGCAAACTCTACAAAACACTAAACATCATCACACTTTCCAGCTGCAACACCACACAGTCACATGCTGCCATCACAACAACAGACACCATACCCTCAAACAAACAACAAACAAACACTCTCATCAATCACTTTTCACAAGTCAGCCATCTAAACCCACATCCCGAAGACCGACGTATCATCCGACGTAAGAGAAAGTTCCCCACAGACCCAGACTACGCACCTTTCACTTACAACCAGACGAAACACATCATTAACAACCTCAAGCACTCATCTGCCTGTGGACCAGACAACATAAGCAACATTCACCTTAAACACCTTGGACCACAAGGCATACAAGCACTCACCAACATATCAAACTACAGCTACTCACACAACATAATACTCAACATCTGGAAGCATGGCATTATCATCACTATCCCTAAACCCAACAAAGAGCCTACCGGTACGTTAACCTCCTCACACCGCCCCATCACACTCCTCTGCACCCCCTCTAAAGTCACTGAACGACTTGTACTACAACTAGTCACAACTCACATTCCCCTAGCCCAATCACAACATGGCTTTAGGCCTCTACACTCCACAAACACCCTTCTTACAGACCCTACACAGAGAGTTTTCTATGGTATGAATTCAGCTAGGCCACCACACAGAACACTCCTAATCACACTAGACATCAGCAAAGCTTTTGATGCCATCCCCCGCCACAAACTCACAAACAAAATACTCAACACAAACATGCACAATAACACAAAATGATGGCTGGTTTAGCAGGCAGATGTGCACACGTAACATTTGCCGGTCAGTCTTCTAACATCAGAAACTTCACAAACAGCGTCCCCCAAAGATCCTTTTTGTCCCCTACACTCTTTAACCTATACATGCACGACATACCCACACCCCACACACCACAGATACACATAGCTTCCTATGCAGATGATATAACATTTACCTGTACGCACCAAAACGCAAACACAGCTGCACACATCATTCAACCTTACCTAAACACACTACACGAATGGTTCACCACAAACAGGCTCAAAATAGCCCCAGCCAAATCTACAGTGACCCTTCTCACAAACTGGACAGCAGAACACAGTCACATCCCACACCTTACCATAAACAACACTCCCCTACCACACACACACACACACACACACACACACACACACACAAAATCCTTGGTGTAACATACAATACGTCAATGTCATTTAAACAACACATCACAATAAAATAACACCAAGATTCAATGCTTTGAGGTCACTTGCCCATACAACATTCGGACACAACAAAGAAACCACCACCACAGTATACAAACAATACATACGTTCAGTGATGAATTATGCAAGCCTTGCCTGGGCTTCTAACCTCCCCAAAACACACTACAACACTCTACAGACCATACAGAACAAGGCCCTAAAAATAATCACAGGCTGCACAGCAACTACACCCACAGACCACCTACATCAAGAAACCAAAGCCCTCAAAGTCAAGGATCACCTAGACATGAAAGGCACCCAGTTTCTTGCTGCAGCCTCCACAAATCCACAACATCCACTATATTACATGGCAGCACATCCACCCACACCAAGGAACATCAAAACAACACCTGGCACACGATACCATGCACAAATACTGTCATCTCTCCCCCCTCGCCCACCTCAGACCAGCTTCCAGAAGCATATCCACACGCAGATCACTCGCCGCTCCATTCAGTCACTTAAAGACAACACACAGCTGCATGCACGACCTCCTGACATCCACCCTTCTGAATCCTATCTCCCTCGTTGAGGACAGGGTCCACCTGGCCAGGCTGAGACGTGGGCACCATCCAGCCCTCATAAGCTACCAGAAGAGGCTAGATGACTCCGTCGCTGATGCCTGTCCAGGATGCAACACAGCACCCCATACTATTAAGCACATTATGGAAGACTGCATTGCATACAATCACCTACGCCAGCAACACAACATACACTCTTTGAGATTCTGTGGGAAAGCCTGGTCTCGGCCATGGCCTTCCTAAGGGACTCGGGGCTGTTCGGCGAGACTGCCTAGGGAACAACTACTTCTACTACCCAACCACATCCAGGTACTGTACATTCTTCCCTCCTCCCCAACCCATCACTGCATATTTGGTTACCATATATAATTTTTTTGACAATTTTGTTCAGGAGAAAATGTATATAAGGGTTATAAGTGAAAAATAAATTCAAAATTCCTCTATATCAATGGGTGATCTTTCTATGACCACCTGGGTAACGTATGATTAAACTGAACAGAAAGATGAGATGAAGAAAATGCTTGGCTTTTAAGTTTTCTATTCTCTTCGTGCAATGGTATTAACACAGGAGCTTTGTTATGGTTACTTCCTTATCTTATTCCAGGATAAAACTTGTACCTAGAATAATAACCATCCCAGTTCTTTTACAGCACTGGAATACTTAAGACTTTACTTTGTACCCCTTATTTCCTGACAAATTCTTCCAGATAGAACTTGCGTGAGGTTTAATATGAGGTAGAAATGAGTCTCCATGGTTACTAGTCAAATCAGTCCTCCAGTCTGACTTCATTTGGCCATCAGCTGAGCTAAGAGGGGTTAGGAAGCTGTCACGTGATAAATCTATTAAATGAACGCCCTTGAGAGTTAAAAAAAAAAAAAAAATAGGCGTAGGACTGACTGTTTACATATGAAAGCTATGGTAAGGGTGCAAATCTCCGTTGGACACTATTTTCTTGCCAGTAAGGATTTTGTTAGGATTAGGGTAAGTTAGGTGTTTGTTAGGGCTAAGTTAGGTTAGGTTAGTCTATTAGGGCTGAGTTAGGGTAGTTAGGTTCCATTTGATTTGTCTGCTGTGGCTTGGTTTGGATGGTCTGTTAGGGTTTAGGTTAGGTTTGGTTGGTCTGTTAGCATTAAATGGGTCTGACGTGGTTAGGTTAGTTAATTTAGCCTAGGCAAGTCTGTTAGGGTTAGGTTTTGTTAGTCTGCTAAGTTTGGGTTAGGTTAGACTGTTAGTGATACATAAGGTTAAGCTGATCTGTTAGAATTAGATTAGATTGTTAGTCCGCGTTAGGTTAGCTTAGGTTAATGTTATGGTTAGAGTGTTAATTTATTCTGTTAGGGTCAGGTCAGGCTAGATTATATTAGTGTGCTAGGGCTTGGTTGCTGCGTTAGTTTTGGGGGGTTAGTATCGTGGCATATTTATTTATTTTGCAGGAAAGGCAAGGAACTCAGCGTGTACAATCCCCCTAATGCCTCCAGTTCATCCTAGGAAAATATAAGTTCCGACAGGGCGCAAGTCCGAAAAACCCGCCATGGGAATCTTGCTTATTTATTGTACTTTTACTAAACAGCTACTTCTTGATCGGTAGCTATTTTTATTATACTAGAATTGTAATTTATGTTGCCACTGTATAGTTAATAGCTGCAACTCTAGAGCTATCTGAGCGTGAACCCAGTGGAATGTTGGTTGGTTTCCCTCCCTTGCAGGTCACTACCCTCTTTACGGGGAACAGGGAGGGAGTTGAGGGAGTTTGTATAACCAGGCATCAGACCTGACCGGTTATATAAATACCGCCGCGAGAAGGCGTCCCTTTCCAGTACCTGTTGCCACCGTAAATACTGTACATATGGCGAGTTTTCTGAGAGGAGCCTGTGGAGTCACATGGAGAGACAGACTGGCAAATGAGGATGTAAAAGAGCGTTGTGGTGTGGATGTAGATGTGATAGGAAGCGTTAGGCGAAACACTCTGAGGTGGTTTGACCATGTGGAGAGGATGGAGAGTGGGAGACTGACGAGGAGAGTGTATGTGAGTGAGGTGGAGGGGGAGAGAGGGAGGGGGAGGCCCATGAGATGAAGGTATGGAGTGGAGAAGTATTTGTGAGAGGGGGATGTGAATTGGGAGCAGGGCAATGAAATGGCGGAGGACAGGGCGACGTGAAGGCGATTTGTTTGTGGCTACCCCGCATGGGATTAAGGCGTCTGGCAATAGGTAGATAGACAGACAGACTGGTATTGCTGAGTAAGGCCCCACATGTTTAAATTAGGTAATGATACGGTTTTTATCACATGTCATAACAGTACAAGAATGACTGCCACACCAGTTACAATATCAATTCTTACTTATCCAGTATTAACTGGTATATGGATGAGGAGCAAATCGTAGATAAAAGATAATATCAAGTGTTTTATTCATACCTGTACAACAAGAATGTCCAGCGTACCCTCTACCACTGCTGACCTTGGCAACTGATAAGGTATCTTTAGCGTCAACAGGATAACACTTCATAAGTAAAGATATAATAATGCAAGTTGTGATGTGTTGTTTTCACCTCATAAAGCCGTTGCTGTCATTTTTTCTGGCCATCTTTGTTCAGTCGTACTGAAAGAACTGTCTGCATGGCGTCCTTACTCAGAATAACATATCCATCATCATTATTATCATCATCATTAGCATTTTCTCTGACATCTTCCTCCATCCTGGGAAACTTCCGGCAGGGGATGGCCCTGACAGCAACATTCTGTCGTCACATACCTCCCTCACTCTCTGAGACACTCCTCTTCCTCTTCCTCTTCCTACTCTCACCAATAAACTGTTTCACTTACTTCTTCTATTCCACATATGATCTGATTCTCTGCCTAAAGATGATTCATTCTGATATGATGGGTCAGGGAGGAAGTAATGAGCATGCCCCAAGTACGAATGAAATGTAGTGGAGTAGTGGGCCAAATTTTGTCCTTATCTGTACATTTAGGTTGAAAACTTCCGTACTGCATCATCTCACTTGAGAACATGTCTACACCCGTGAAAACTCTCCTTACATTCAGCGCCTTGATGACATATATACTGAACAGTCAGGGGTGACATGAAACAATCTCTCCGACACCTGTATTAATACTAAAGGTAACGGCCATGCCACGTTGAGTACACCGCTTCCCGTCCGATCAGCGAAGTTAAGCAACGTTGGGTCTGGTTAGTACTTGGATGGGTGACCGCCTGGGAACACCAGATGCTGTTGGCATCCCTACATGTCAAGTGGGGTTGGTGGAGGATTAGTGCCCCTCCCTGTAAAACAATTAACTCTAAGCCCTTGACCACCCCGTTTGGGATACATGGCGTCTGGCAATGGATGGATGGATGGAACACAGAGCTGCTTCCTCACCTTCACACATGCGATACTACCCTAATAAGAGGATTTTACTACCATCAACAAACTTCCTTCTACACCATATATACCAAATACAATCCATTATCCCTCCCTATCCTCCCCCAAGGAAATTGATGTACAAACTGGACTCCATACCTTCTTTACCCCCGCACAGTTGCTGCCTTTGTACAGGGCTCGTATTCGCCCCTGTGTAAGTATAATTCATGTACAGGAGTCTTCCCACACACAACTCTTCTAAATAGGGTAGAGTCAAAACCTTTTCATCTCATCAACTCCCCTCCTCTTACTGACCCCCTTCTCTCTCTCTCTCTCTCTCTCTCTCTCTCTCTCTCTCTCTCTCTCTCTCAGGAAAGTAACAACCGGAACTACCCATGACAGTAAATAAAAAACACGCCACCAGGAAACAATAAAATCAACTACACATGGGCAAGTTACCGGCAAAAAGTATAATTTCCTGCTCACCAAATACAACACTTCTTAGCTCTGAATACTTCCCTGTACTATTCAAAGAAGCATCAACCACTATGAGTAACAAATCAGGAAAACCCAACATTGACCCAAGATATACCAAGCTCTTTTTTTCTCCTTGAAGTCCCGTCTAAAAGAAAATCTGTATCGTCCACATCAGTATGGGTTCCGAAGGGCAAGAAGTACTATTGCAGCCACATCTATAGCCGTTGAAAAAAATATATATATATATATATATATATATATATATATATATATATATATATATATATATATATATATATAGCAGCCTTCATCCAGTGCAAAGAATAAAATGTAAAATTATCCACGAAGACATTAGCAAGGCTTTTTGTCTGGTCTGGGAAAAAATGTCTCCAATACAAACTACTACATTTGGATATCCCAGAAATAACAAAAACGCTGCTTAGTAAATTCCTCGCTTTCCATACAGCCGCTATTGCTGTTGGCTAGGCAACCTTACCAAACTTCCCCTTGTTGAGCTTTTATCACGGTACGGTGTCTTATCACGGCCACCCTGTTTATCACGTATACAGTTGAAAAGCCAGCGCCAGAGGTGAACAGGTGTATGGACACACACACACACACACACACACACACACACACACACACACACACACACACACATTGTTGTATGAAATGACACTGTACACGAACATGACTGACTGAATGGGAGGCAGTGAGACCTGACAGATTCGAAATAACAAGCAGATTAATTTATACCTGTAGCACTAAGAAAATCAGGCCAGACAGAGGGAAGTTTTATACCATACTCCAGCAAAAAAAAAAAAAAAAAAAAGTATAATAGGAAGCCCCACACCACGGAATGATAGTGCAGCAGAATATCCCAAGAAAGAATGATGCTCACTGATCTTAGAAAATGTTGTCATGTTTCGGAAATACTTGAACTCTGCTTAGTAAAAACCACGATACTGCTTCTTCTGTATTATTCTTTTGTACTAACACACATGGCCTCAAGGCACAAATTTTGCATCTGCAGAGAGTGCGTAATAAAACCCGACACCAAGATATGCTACCAATCAGAGGTACCCATACGCTGGCGACATCACAGAACAACACTCCCTATTGTGAGCCAGGTATTTAGCACCTACTTATAAGGAAAGGGGCTTCCAGTAAATGGGAAATGTTTAAAGTTTACGACAATAGAAATTTCAGTCCTATTCAAGAACTAGACAAAAGCACGAACATGCAACATAACTGGTTAGCTTGTAACCAAAAACACTTAGGGAATCACTACCAGTTGCTGTTGTTGTTACGTAACTCAGGTCTATCTGGCCGAGATGACTCTTGTGGGGCCGTCTTACATATACAGTACTTACATCATGTAGGAAGCCGGCGTCCCTTTGTGATAGGCAGCACCTCACCAGGGTCGGACCAGGGTTCTCTCTAGGGCGAAATTCAGGGAAGTACGAGGAAGTCTGGCTCCCAATCCCAGGTGGACGCGGCAGCCGCTCATCCTGGGTTCACAGTGTCACCACGTTTAGGCTCCTCCAGCCCAGCACTAAAACAGGGATATAATGACTAAACACTAGATCTTGTTGTTGTTGTTGTTATTGATGTTAATCCCAGGTTCATCTGGACGTGAACCCAGTGAACTGTAGAACGCCGGCCCTTTCAACTGGTCTCGCTCAGAAATTTTGTACTGTATTATGTTGAAGGACTGTGTATCTTGTGAAAGTGTGTTGCATGAGATAACTGTAATGGTTTAGTGAGGGATGCACTGCAGTGTATTTGTGAGATGTATTTTGAGTTGGTATTGTTGCCAGGATGTGTGGTGACAACAACGAGTCTGTCAAGGTGTTCTGGTGTCTCTGTAGGCCAGAGGTGTCAAACTGGTGGCCCGCGGGCAACATGTGGCCCTTAAAGAGTAAAAGAGTGGTCCGCGATGGCTTAAGAAAAATTGAGAAATAACAAACGCAAAATCACCTAAAATTTGTCATGTTATCGACTGAACAAATATTATATACAGCACTGTGTGGACATGTTTGTTGATACTCTGAGTGATGAAAATACCATTTGAATAATTTATTGGTGAACAAATGTCACCAAACTTTTATTTAAATTTTATCAATAACTTGAAGCAGCAGCCAATGCCACTGCAGAGGTTAGAAGGCGTACCGAACTTCTCAGAACGTTTGATTAGGCTGCGGCTTTGTCCTATTAAATATTATCCCGGTATTATCTCATTTCAACAAGTTTCCAATTTTCTACCTCAAATTTGAAACTGGCATGCACTTTCAAGTAATACTGTATAGTACAGTGTGGAAATATAGTCCACTAATCTGATGAAAATCTGCAAACAGTGTCATATTCTAATAAATTCGGATGAAGTGCAAAATATAAACACGCTGGTCCAGGCTCCCAGGGATATACGTACAACAAATTTGGGTGAGTTGATGCTTGCGCAACCATTATTATCCTATAATTAAACCTTGAGGTGTAAACCATGCTTGTTTTTAAACAGTATATATCTCACATCACTATGTACTCTTTTTATATACCTACGCTGATTTCGAAAAGGTTAGGTGGACTTAGCTCTCAGACCATCAACAAAACTGAAGTGTGGCCCTTGGGAAGGTTTGACACCACTGCTCTAGGCTGAGTAGTTTCTAAGGGGTGGATGTCTGGCAGAGATTCATGAAGGATGCTGTTTGGCTGGAGGTTTGGGACAGTTATGGTGGTTATGTGTTTCTGTGCAGTATATGCTTGTAAAGTGTAGTGCTGACTGGTCCGGGTGGAGGACGATGGATATTACTGAGGTTATCTTTGTAGTGTTGAGTGGTTGTTCGATTTTTGTTTATTTGTGGACGGGGTGATGCAACATACAGCCACATTGACGGGATGAATCTTGAGGTGATGCGAGGAAGTGTGTGCCTACCATATATCATTCTTGACTGGAAGTATTTTTGTTTCTTGACGTAGGTGATCTGTACTGGTGGTTTCAGTGCATCCTGTTTTTCTTGCAGATGGCTTTGTTTTGAGTTTTTGAAGCATATCTATATTTGTAATGGTTAAATTTGGGACTCAGCTTAACCTAGGTTAATTAAGTGTTGTTCTAATGAATTGTTTATAGACGGTTAAGCTCCATTCTGTTTTCCAACGGTAGTGCTTGTGAGTGTTTTCAAGGCGTGGAGTTTAGGAGATGCCTTTGTACTGTTATTGCTTTTATGTTGAGAAGTCACGTGGTTAAAGAGAGTAACTTGAGGATGTATTTGAGACTCCTGTCTGTCTGTAGTCAGGAGGGTAATGGTTGGTTTGTGTGGTGAGGCACTTATTCGGTTTTCGTCATAATCAGTGTTCTAGTGTGCTGGTGTATCAGAATGTAGCTTTGTTGGTCAATTTTTACACGTTACCCTCATCCGATTTTCGACTTTTCGTTAACATTTTCTAGTAGAACTGGTCATTCTAAGAATCTTTTCTTCTATGACATTTCTCTCGCAAATTGATAATAAACGAGTTACACGCGATTTACTTCCACCAATCACAATCACAGACGAGCGCGCGCTCTGTCCGCTCACCCGCTCACATCTGAAAGTTTGTCCCGGAAGACCAAACTTTACACGTACTCCTCATTTTTACACGTTGCCCTCATCCGATTTTTTCATCCAACCTGAGTGTTTCCTGTTGTTTTTGGTATGATTCGATCGATTTTGACCTTCGTTTCTATCGCAAGTCGCTAGTTTTTGTTGAACGCCACTAGCGACTTCCGGTGGAAAGGACCGGTCCAAATCAACAAAAATCACACCAAAAACAACCGAAAACACTCAGGTTGGATGTTTGTTATCACTTGAAATGTATTTTTTTTGCGGTTCTTCCCCCTCCCCCAGGAATACTGGGGGACCTGTGGGAAACCGGGGTGTTGGGTGGGGGAAAAACGCAAAAGTGAGTGATTTCCTACTGGAACTGTTATCAAAATCAAATGAAAAACACTAAAATCCTTCGGAAGAAAATAATTTTAAGCTTCTTAGGGAGTTCGTGTTTCCTAACTGGGGGGCTTCGCCCCCTAGACCCCCCAACCCTGGCCGTGCTTCCTAACTGGGGGGCTTCGCCCCCCAGACCCCCCATGACATTAACCAAACCTCATCTAACCTAACCTAACCGAGTGTAAATAAGAAACAATGCATTTACCTAGCAGTTTACAGTTCCTCGTCTGCATCTGAAGAGCCGTCTGTAGCTGTAAACGGCAACTGGTGGCGGGCGACAGTGCAACAGTCTGATCCTCACGTAAAATGAGACTTTTGTCTTGATTTGGGTACTTTGTTTCTGTTGAAGGTAAAACACCATGCAATCGCACAAAGCCTACAGTTTTATCTTCTTGCTGGTAGACCTGTGTAAAGTTTGGTCTTCGGGGACAAACTTTCAAATGTGAGCGGGTGAGCGGACAGAGCGCGCGCTCGTCTGTGATTGTGATTGGTGGAAGTAACTCGTTTATTATCAATTTGCGAGAGAAATGTCATAGAAGAAAAGATTCTTAGAATGACCAGTTCTACTAGAAAATATTAACGAAAAGTCGAAAATCGGATGAGGGTAACGTGTAAAGTTTGACCGCTTTGTTTAGTATACCACAACACAGACACGATAATACACGCACCCTTACACCTAGCTCACTGGGTGATATATACTCGTAAACAACGTGTCATGGAAATTAATTTAACACCCATTGTGAAAATATAGTTGACTATACATAATACTCTAACAGTGCCTTTTTGTTCTCCTTACTGTACCGTCTCAGTCCAACCTCTTTCCTCCCTTCCCTCTGAATCCAAGACAGACAGACAGATAGATAGATAGGTAGATAGATAGATGGATCGAGAAAAAGATTGGTAGAGAGAAAGGGGAGGTAGCGTCCTGCCATTGGGTAGGGTAGGGGTCGAGGGTGGAGGGGTTGCAGTAAATGGTCTCCCTTAGCGACTAAGCAGGACGTGAGGTTATCAAGGTCGGATATTGAGGTCACTGATGTTGCCGGCTGTCTTCATTACTTACTTCTTATATACCATGACGTTTTATTTACTTATTTATTCATTTATGCATGTATGTGTGTATGTAGGCTATTATTTTTATTCTTGCACTCGATACTGCGAATTGTTACGTATCTGTCTTTCTTTTAATAATATCTGGATTATATTGAGGATCATCAGGGGAACAAGTGATTAGCATCTGGGTCAAAGGCAAGGTCAAAGTTCCTCCCTTTGACTTACTGCATAATTCTTAGCCATGCATTCCCTGAGTGGTCCTTCTTGTTTATTATCTTCTTGCTGCCACCAGACGACTTTAGTCAGGGTGGGTAAGCAGCTCTGTGGTGAAAGTGATAATGGAGGCTGTATCTAACTCCTTTCGAAAAACCTCCTCTAAACTGAACAGAATCTTCTCTAAACAGCAAGAATACTGGGAAGAACTACCGGTACGTCACCGCATCTAAGAGGTTTACTCAGTCCCAGGACTTCTTTTATTGAATTAGTCTTGCTCCCTTCAGACGATTTTGTCAGTTTTAATTATTTATAGTACCAGGGTCAAACTAGTCTCCATTAACCCTTTCGTAACTCGCTTTCTTTCTCTAAGCTGAATAAAATCGTCTGAGGATAGAAAGACGAATGTTAAGAACATAACGCCGGACTGAATGGATTATAGGCAGTCTCGCATGAACTTTTTTTTATCTCACCTGGCAACTCTTATCTTGCATGATGACATTGTGTTGGCAACGTTTTATCCCTTCACGACGATAATGTTTCCACTTTTTTGCTATCTGTAGACGGTTTTACGAGCTAAGGAAAGCCTGCTGGTAATGAAGGGGTTAATAGCATTGTCACAAACCCTGTAGTTCGAGAAGTTTGTTCAAAAATGAAAACACCTTGAGACAACGAAACTATTTTTTTTTTTTTTAATGCACCCTGATGACGTGTCTGTAATTTTCTCGCTATCTTCAGAGACACGAGGAGACAAATACCATTGCCTTCATTAGCTTTTGGCAACTAGGGTATCCTAATCAAAATAAAATAAATAGAATCGTATGGAAGCAGCAAGAATAAACTACAAAGTCTGGGGTTGGGAGAGGGTGATAACGTTACAATTCCCAAACCTCTTACTCTGACAACTAATAGAAGATTTTACTTAGAACAACAACATAAAAGAATAAATTTGCAGTACGCCGTGTGTCCCATACTGACCTCTTTTCTAAGTACGAATTAATTACGGGAATAAGACAAAGATAACAGAGGGGAGCTATGTTGATGTGATGGTAATGAGTTCATCTCGCGTTCTCTGTGGACACCGCATCAACTTGGAGAGGTTCAGGCTCATAAGAAAATCGATGAGTAACCTATGTCATTCTTCTTTGGATTGCCTTTTACGAAACACTGATGATAGGCTAAACGCTCCCGGTTGCTATGAATCTCCTTCACTTTGAAGAATGGTGTCTTGGCGTTTTGCCCACTTCCATGAAGCTGTGGAATGGGATCTCACACACACACACACACACACACACACACACACACACACACACACACACACACACACACACACACACACACTTCTAGTCAATCACTATTTCTTCCGAGTCCTCACGGTCCTCTTGGAAATTGCTCACAGGGGGGGCGCGCCCCCCAGATTGAGAACCACTGGTTTAGACTATAGTTAATTTTTCATAAAGCGTAATCCAGAAAAGAATGGCATTAGATACTGATAGATTTTTTTTCCTTTGTCCTGAACCCCTCTAAGTTTTTCTTGATATTTATTCACTGTGATTGGTGGGCAGCTGTTTTCCCTGTTATTTATGCCTGGCTTATCGGTCGAAAATTGTAAGGCAATAAACCTATCGCCCTTCTTATTGTGACCCCTGGTTCGTCTGAAATGTGAACCCGGTGGAGTGCAGACCAAAGTTACCCTTCTCTTGCAGCTCACCAAACTCCTTTTGTGAGAAAGAGATGTAAGTGATAAATATTTACATAACCAGACAGTTGATCAATCTGGCTATATTAGTGCCACCACGTGATGGCATCTCTCTTCAGCACCAACGCCCATCTTTAAAGTAACTAACGATGTCCACAGGGCCCTGACTAGCATCTCTATTAACAAAGATCCACAACCTTTTTCAACCACAGCTGAAGACCAGGTGCAGTCTAAATGAGTGGACGATTTTACTCGTAGCCAAACAGACTCATTCCTACTTCTGACTATGACGCATTGAATTTAATGCAGTCGTGACGTGGTGCTCAAGGCCTAATTCGCCTGGTGAAAAAAACCTGATTTTAGAAACCAAGGAGACCCATCCCTGTCTCATAGCTAGGGCACAGTGAATTTCATTTAACCCTAACATAGTTTTCAAGTTATGGGCGTGGACCAGTTCCGTCAGATAAATATAAGCCAACTGTGGTATCATTACAAATATTTTCCTCATTATAATTATGCGTATACTTCATATCTTTGTAAAAAAAAAAAAAAAAATCAGGACACACCATTATTATTATTATTATTACTATTAGTAGTAGTAGTAGTAGAAGCAGTAAAGGTAGTAGTATCATCTGTACAAACTGCATATTTAGGAGACAATCCGTTTTACAAGACAGATGTTCCGTGACACAGCATATACAGTCAAGTGTTTATCTGATTCTCTAACCCCCACTCCTTATCACCCTTATCATCTGCCAAACAACACCGCAGCACTTCATCAAGTACTTGCATACCGTATCATTACGTAATGGATACGTACTCGTGACCTACAAACGAACATTTTATCTCTTTATGAAACTAGATTCTCTCTCTCTCTCTCTCTCTCTCTCTCTCTCTCTCTCTCTCTCTCTCTCTCTCTCTCTCTCTCTCTCTCAGTCATTTGCGTTAGGTTTCACTGTCTATATTATATGACATTTACCTTATCAGTGACCGTCTGTAGGCTGATGTATAGCAGCCTTCATCAGAGAGAAGTGAAAGAAAAACGATAATAATCTAAAGTGGAGTTATCTGAACAGCTGTGCATACCAGTATATATGAATGGCACCTTCACAACACACTATCTCATAACCCACAGATAAGATAAAGGAGGATTGGACGTGGGACACATTTATTCTCATTACGATAATAGTCAAGATAAATGGAAATTATGGTGATAACGGCGATAAACTAATTTTTCAGAGACGTTTGCGTGCCGGGTAACAAGCAAGAAGTAGGTTTGTTTATACCTTTCCACTCCATCCCTCCATCTCATCCTCAGCCTTTGCGCTAAATGAATTGGTATGTTGTTCTTTACGTGTCTTGGGGGATTAGAATGTAGGTTAGATAATGTCCATAGGGAATTTAATGGCATTGGCGGAGGTAAATGCGCTCTCTAAGTGCTTCCTAGTTTGGTATTGTGGTTAACTGAAAACAATCATGCCAGAGTTATAGTACATTTAGTCCGTAACCAAGACAGGTTTGGTATACACTATAGAATTAACATAAGGTATATTTAATAGAAAAAAATCGGTAAAAAATGGCAAAATGTTTAGATAATATGAAGCCCTTGTCACACGAGAATATGGAGAAGGAAAGAGGACTGAAGCCCCTTTTGCTGAGGAGGAGAGTGAGGGGAAATGTAAAACGTAGCTTTGTGTTTGTTTTATCCCAATCACCCTACCGCACCACACTACCATACCCTTATCTCACCACACCCCTATCACACCACACCAGCACATCCTTATCACACTACACCCTTCACACCACACCCGTCACACCACACTACCATACCCTTATCACGCCACGCCCCTATCACACCGCACCACCACATTCTTATTACACCACACCCGTCACACCACACCACCATACCTTATCACACCACGCCCCTATCACACCACACCATCACATCATTATCACACCACACCCGTCACACTACACTACCATACCCTTGTCACACCACACCCCTATCACACTACATCAGCACATCCTTATCACACCACACTATCATACCCTTATCAGACCACACCCTTATGACACCACGCACACCCTTGTTACACCTCACCACACCCTGCCACACCACACTACATTGCTGCAACACCACACCATACTACACCCAACCACATCAAACTACACCCTATCACACCACACCACACCCTGCCACACATCACACCACACCAAACCGGATCACACCAAAGCACACTACAATCACACCACACCACACCACGCCACACCACAGCACGTGTCGCGCAGGTGGTGTGTGCTGACCGGATGAGCGAGAAATGAAGTGATCGATTAGTCCCGACACCCCACCACACCACCACCACACCCCTACCACACCACACCCTCATACCCACCACACCACCACCACACCCCTACCACACCACACCCTCATACCCACCACACCACCACCACACCCCTACCACACCACACCCTCATACCCACCACACCACCACCACACCCCTACCACACCACACCCTCACACCCACCACACCACCACCACACCCCTACCACACCACACCCTCACACCCACCACGTCACCACCACACCCCAGCCACACCACACCCTCATACCCACCAAACCCCAACCACATGACACCACACCCACCACACCACTACCACACCCACCACACCACTACCGCACCCCTGCCCCACCACAAGCTTACATCCACCATACCACAACCACACATACCACACCACAGTCACACCCACCACATCCCAGTCACACCACACCACCACCACACACCTACCACACCACACCCTCACACACACCACACCCCTACCACACCACACCCTCACACACACCACACCCCTACCACACCACACCCTCACACACACCACACCCCTACCACACCACACCCTCACACCAACCACACCCTTACCTCATTACACCCTCACACCCACCACACCACCACCACACACCTACCACAGCACACCCTCACACCCACCACACCCCTACCACAGCACACCCTCACACCCACCACACCCCTACCACATCACACCCTCACACCAACTACACCCCTACCACATCCCACCCTCACACCAACCACACCACCACCACACCCCTACCACACCACACCCGTCACGTCACCACCACAGCCGCATACCACACCCACACACTCACTGCACCACCACCACACTCCAGCCAACCACACCTACACACTCACTGCACCACCACCACATTCCTACCACACCACCACCAAACTCCAGCCACACCATCACCACCATACCCGACCCTCACACCCTTGTCACACCCATATCCTTGCTTTTCTGCTCACCACATCCCTGACTCACCGCCCACCATCCGCGTCACACTCCTTCCTCAGTACTCATCACAGCCCCACCACACCACCACCACCACCCTCCTGCCTCACCCTCACTCCACTACCACACCCTTACTCTTGGTATATTGGTATTGGGGTCATTCGGGTGTGTTTTTGGTGTGTTGAGGCTAGTTATGATGAGCTTGGTGGTGTGATGAAACGTGGTGATGCGCCGTGTTGTGTGATGAACTGTGGTGGTGGTGTTGCAGTGGTGTAATGAACTGCGTTGGTGTGGTGGTAACTTACTGGTGTTATTAACTGTGGTGGTGTGGTTGTAGTAGTGAGACGAATTGTGGTGATGTGGCTGTGTGGTGTGATGAACTGTGGTGGTGTGGTTGTTGTGTGGTGTGATGAGCTGTGGTGATGTATCAGTGTGATAAACCGTGGTGGTGTAGTGATTGTCGTGGTGTGATGAACTGTGGTGATGCGGCTGTGTGGTGTGATGAAGTGTGATGGTGTGGTTGGGATGTGCGTTGAGGCTGTGGTGGCGAGGGTGGGTGTGGTGGTTGCGTCACGTGTTTGACCTTGGAGCCTCTTTGTGTGGAGTGGGTCAAGTGATGAACTAGGTCAGCACAGCGGCCAGGTTTTGTTTTACAGCGTATCTTTCCATGCCTTAGTCCTGTTAGGCGTCATCAGCAACGAATTAAAGTCTTTTTTTTAGTGGTTTTTGTAAGTGAGAAAGATGTTGAAGTGTACAGTATGCAGGCACTGTAAATTAATGTGTACAATAGTAGGCATAACATTATTGGTGAGCATCATTACCGCTTCACACCTTCGACTTGAGCAAAGACCAGTGTACCTGTCGCAGCATAATAAAGTAACAGTAAAGCCATGTTGCTATCGTCTGTGTAGGAAATAAAATATGACAATAAAACAACAGTTGGCACATTTAGACCCTGGGAGAGCCGAGCCTCCAAATCTAGCCAATGAGAAGTCTGGTGACAAAACTCGGGAGGTGCGCATGTGCACGGGAATAACACTGGCAGATAAGGGGGACCAGACTCCCGAGACTGACAGTATACACTCTGCCCCCGTGGTGGGAGGTTTGGCGGGAAGGAGTGAGGGGACGTACCAATCGAGATGGCTGATACACAGAAACTTCGTAAGCAGGAAACGCTGGCACTGAGGAAGAAGCATATCGGGTAAGTTATTGATCCGACGCCTGGTACTTCAGCTGACTGCGACCTTCATCCGACATTAGATATACTTGCGTCTAAAGACAGCCAGCTCACGCCTTCCCGCAGTTCATGCTGAATTATGTGGAAGTTCTTTGTTGAAAATGCTGAAGTTAACATGCCTTTGTGTTATATATCAGTAATGTAACTCAGCCTTTATTTTAATACTGTCGTTTAAGAGCACTAATATTATCTTTGCGACTAATTTACACATTCGATGCGGATGAAGCAATGAGTTTACCTAGATAGTGACCTATCAATACCTTGCTTTTCCATGACCTTTTGGATGCGGCAGCCTGTCTTGATCACAGATTTGGTGCGTTATCACATACAGAATACATTAACAACTAGTAATTTGTATCAGGTTAAGCAAATATTGAGAGGCTAAGTGAAGTTGCTATTTTTATGAACATAATAATAGTAATTTCACAGTCCTGCCATTATCCTGGCACATGATTTCGGTAGGAATGGTCCATTTACGTTTAGTCTCATCCAGTCACCATTCTTATTAATTATAAACAAGTTCAGCTTCACCACGTAAGCAAAACACTTGCGACAGTATAGTATATACTGCGTTTCATGTAAAGGAACACACACACACACACACACACACACACACACACACACACACACACACACACACACACATTATCGATGTCCGACTGATTTCTTTCTTTCAGTATTGACCGAGTCAAGTAACTAGGAGTACGCACCTTCACAACTAGATTTTTATGCTAACGAATACTCAAGTCCTTGATAAACGCAGAACCCTAAGGACCTTGATATGGGGTGTCGCTGAAGTCGAAGGGAGAGCATATTGCTTACGAAAATCCTTATAGGAGTACCTGACTGCCCGGTCCGATTAGAGATGCTCCTCAGCAAAAACCATGTGTGTCGAGTTAGTGTTTCAACGATGGATTTTTTTTTTTTTTTTTTTTTTTTTTTTTTTTTTTTTTTGTCAGGTCCAGTCTCAAAGCACACGGTTATGAAATGTACTGTGGCGTAGTGTCTCTCGCACATTATTTACCTGAAGTAAACTGAGGGAAGTCTTGTTGAACTTGACAAAGAGTGAAAAATTAGTCAGAAAATTGTGATAGGTCATTGACTGTACCCTGTTACAGGATTGAGTGTGCTTACCCGTCTGAAGACGTGGTGGCGGAGAACAATGCTTCCAGGTATTATTTGAGCCCATAATCGATCCGGGTACCCCGGGGGCGTTTTATAGGTAGCCCATGCCTGTACAGAATCTGTTCTGGGCTGAAGCTGGAATGTTATCAAGAGGGTAGCCAATCAGTGAAACATGCCGTACTTAAAGAACGTCTATCTATCTATCTATCTATAGCCCGACGCCCTAATCCCGCAAAGGGTGGCCGCAGACAAAACGCCTCCAAGTCACTCTGTCACCCACCATTTGACTCCCTCCCCCAACTCACCCCCTCCCTCATATACCTCTCAACTCCATCCCTCCACCTCATCCTCGGTCTACCCCTCCCTCTCCCTCCCTCCACCTCACCTACATACACCCTCTTAGTCAGTCTTTCATTCTCCATTCTCTCCACATGTCCAAACCACCTCAGTGTATTTCTCCTAATCTTTTCAACCACATCCACATCTACCCCACAACGTTCCTTCACTTCTTCATTCGTCAACCTGTCCCTCCATGTCACTCCACATGCTCCTCTCAAGTAACTCATTTCCACTGCTCTCACTCTTGACTTGTTCCCCTCTTGCAAGGTCCACGCCTCGCTTCCATACGTCAGGGTAGGGATCACAATACCATCATGCAGTGACTTCTTAACTTCCATACTCACCTCCCTATTTCTCATCACTGCTTTCAGTGTGCCAACAACCTTCCTTCCCTGCTGTACCCTTTCACGTACTTCATCCCCCAAAGTTCCATCCTTACTCATCACACTACCCAAGTACTTGAATGCACTCACATTCTCCATATCCTCACCATCCAACCTCACTTCACACTCTGTGACTTCATTCCTCTCAAACACCATAACTTTACTTTTGTTTACATTAACTTTCAGCTTCCTCCTCCTACACACTGTCCCAAATTCATTCACCAAACCTTGCAACTCCCATTCATCTTCACTCAACAATACTGTATCATCAGCAAACAGCAACACCGGAAGCTTCCAAATCTCACCCTCATTCATTAGGGCCACCCCCACATCCACTGCCCTACCTTGTACCTCCTTTACGACCCCATCCATATATATATTAAACAGCCATGGAGACATTACACACCCCTGTTTCAGTCCCACATTGAGATCAAAGAACTCACTCAGCTCACCATCCACTCGCACCGTAGCCCTAGCTCCCTCGTACATACTCTTCACAGCACTCAACAATTTCCCCTCCACTCCATATATTCTTAATACCTTCCACATACCTTTCCTATCTATTCTGTCATAAGCTTTCTCCAAGTCCATGAAGGCAGCGTACACTTTCCTTCCCTTCTCTAGATACTTCTCCACTAAACATCTTAGAACAAATATCTGATCTACACACCCTTTTCCCTTCCTAAATCCCCCTTGTTCTTCTCCAACTAGCTCCTCTGTCATATGCCTAACCCTATCAATGAGTATTCTACCATATATTTTACCAGTCACACTAAGAAGGCAAATACCCCTATGGTTACCACATACTTCTCTCTCCCCTTTTCCTTTGTACAGAGGAACAATTATACCTGATTTCCAGTCCTCTGGAACCCTTCCCTCTTCCCAAGCCAATCTACACAACTTCCATATCCACTCCACAATAATCTCACCCCCATACCTAAGCATTTCACCACACACTCCATCAATTCCTGGGGCCTTTCCCAGCTTAATCTTCTTCATCGCTTCCACTACTTCCGACCTACTGATCTCTTCCTCCCTCCTCTCATCTCTTCTTCTCCCAGCCATTCCCCAACCACTTATACTCACACTGCTCAATGATCGTGCACTTGCGTCGCGAGGGCATAGCTGTCAGAACAACAGTGTGATTCATTATTATCACTTGTGACTTAGATGGACTGGCAACAGATTAGGTCAGTGGTCAGTTCACTTGCTAGTATGAGTGCTTGAAGGTATCTGTCCCCTACCGGTCAAACCGGTCGGGAACTATAGGTTTGCGTGGTTCCGTCAGTACGTCCGCCAGTCCGTCCGCAATTTCGTGTCCGCTCTGTAACTTGCACGTGCATGGACAGAGTTTGAGATAACCTCACACAGTTGTTCCCCATACCATGACCGTGTGTCGCGCGAACAACCGTCTACTCAAGCAAGGTCGGATGCTGTCATACTTAACAGTCATACCTGCATTCGTCTTCGCTCTGTAACTTCCACATGCATGGACAGATATTGATATAACTTCACGTAGTTGTTCCCCACACCGTACGGGTGTCGCGCGGAACAACCAGCCATCTACTCCCAAGGTCAATTACATATGTATGGTTATCATCCGGTAGGGGACCTTGTATTGCACTGCAGTACTTCATTAACATTATTTTTATTATTATTATTATTATTATTATTATTATGATACTTTTTGGGTGGATGGGATGGGGAAAAAAAAGGAGTAGTGGGAGTACTGGTTGGGATGTTGGTACAAGACAAGCCACTAGACAGGGTAAAAATATATGTCTTTTGAAGATGAACGTCATAGGTTGGCCGGTATGGGCGAGGTGGAAGTTTGAATCAGAGCATCTCCGAAGAACAACGACGGTGAGAGAAGAAAGAATTTATCACTGCGTCTTGATGAGAAAAAGGCAGAGTATAAGAGAGAAGTGGAGGAACGATTGGGCAAATATGAATTGGAGCAGATGGGGGACGTGGAAGGTGTGTGCAGGATATTTGCAGAAGAAATATGTGCAGCTTGTGATGTGGTGTGTGGGAGGAAGAGAACACGGAGGGGGGTGCAAGGAACAGCGTGGTGGACTGAAGAGGTGAGACAGGCTGTGGCACAAAAGAAGAAAGCATACAATGAATGGATGAAAAATAGGGGCGTGGAAGAAGTTGAGAGGTGGAAGAGAGAGTTATATGTAGAAAGAAAGAGAGAGGTGAAAAGATTAATAAGAGAGAGTAAGAAGAGAGTGGATGAGGAATTTGGAAGGAATTTGAGTGTAAAGTGGAGGGACTGTAAGAAGATGTTCTGGAAAGAGGTGAAGAGAGCAAGACAGGGTGGAAATGAGGTTAGCAGGGGAGTGAAAGATAAAAGTGGTAGATTACTAGTGGAGAAGGGAGAAAAAGTGAGCAGATGGAGAGAACACTTTAAGGAATTGTTGAACATACAGGATGGAAGTAATGCGAGTATAAGTGGCTGCGGAATGGATGGGAGAAGGAGGGAGGTGAGAAGACAGGAAGAAATCAGTAGGATAGAAGTTGTGGAAGCAATGAAGAAAGTCAAAATGGGGAAAGCCCCAGGAATTGATGGAGTGTGTGGTGAAATGATGCTGAAGCATGGGGGAGAGATAGTAGTAGAAAGGATGTGGAAGATGTGCGGATTGGCCTGGGAGGAAGGTAGAGTCCCGGAGGATTGGAAGTCAGGTATAATTATTCCCTTGTACAAAGGAAAAGGGGAAAAAGAAGTGTGTGGTAATCATAGGGGCATTTGTCTTCTTAGTATAATAGGAAAAGTGTATGGTAGGATACTAATTGACAGAGTTAGAGAAAGAACAGAGGAATTAGTTGGAGAAGAACAGGGAGGCTTTAGGAAGGGAAGAGGTTGTGTAGATCAGATATTCATTCTTAGATCTTTAGTGGAAAAGTTTCTAGAGAAGGGAAAGAAGTTGTATGCGGCTTTCATGGATTTGGAGAAAGCATGTGACAGGGTGGATAGACAAGGATTGTGGAAAGTATTAAGAATATATGGAGTAGATGGAAAGTTGTTGAATGCTGTGAAGAGTATGTATGATGGCGCTAAGGCTGCAGTGCGTGTGGATGGTGAACTAAGTGAATTTTTCTCTTTGAAAGTTGGGTTGAAACAGGGATGTGTCATGTCTCCATGGTTGTTCAATCTGTTCATGGATGGGGTAATAAAAGAGGTACAAGGTATGGTAGCGGATGTTGGAGTGGCCCTGGTGAGAGAGGATAGTGTTTGGAAACACCCTGTACTGTTGTTTGCAGATGAAACTGTGTTGTTGAGTGAAGACGAAGGGGAGCTGCAAGGCTTGGTGGATGAGTTTGAGAGAGTGTGCAAGAAACGGAATCTAAAGGTGAATGTAGGGAAGAGTAAAGTGATGGTCTTTGAGAGAGGTGAAGTCAGTGAATGTACAGCGAGGTTGGGTGGTGAGGAATTGGAAAATGTGAGTACGTTTAAGTACTTGGGTAGTGTGATGAGTAAGGATGGAGGTTTGGAGGGTGAAGTGCTTGAAAGGGTACAGCAGGGAAGAAAGGTTGCTGGTTCCTTGAAAGCAGTGATAAGAAACAGGGATGTGAGCATGGAAGTGAAAAAGTTACTACATGACAGTATTGTGATACCAACTCTAACGTATGGAAGTGAAGCTTGGACATTGTTGGAAGAACTCAAGTCAAGAGTGAGAGCCGTGGAAATGAGTTATTTAAGAGGAGCCTGTGGAGTCACATGGAGAGACAGACTGACGAATGAGGATATAAAGGAGCGTTGTGGTGTGGATGTTGATGTGATAGGAAGTGTTAGGAGGAACACACTGAGGTGGTTTGGCCATGTGGAGAGGATGGAGGGTGAAAGACTGACGAAGAGAGTGTATGTGAGTGAGGTGGAGGGGGGAAGAGGGGGGGGGAGGCCGAGGATGAGATGGAGGGATGGGGTGGAGAGGTATATGAGAGAGGGGGGTGTGAGTTGGGAGCAGGGCAGTGAAATGGCGGGGGACAGGGCGACGTGGAGGCGATTTGTTTGTGGCCACCCCAAACGGGATTGAGGCGTCTGGCAATAGATATAGATAGATAGTCTTGATATAGGCCCCATGAGCCTACCACGCCTCCTCTCACGTGCAAACTCACTCACATAGACCTTTTTAACCATCCTGTTTATAAGTCCGTTTTCTCCGTGTGCCCATACCATCTAAGCACTGTCTTAACTCTGTTGTCCACAAACTTCCTTACACCACATCTTCACGAATGACAATGTTTTTCACCCTATCTATTGTGTGCCTCCCACGCGCATGCATCAATAACCCCATCTTCATTGCTTTTACTCATAACTTTTCTCACTCGCTTCGCACCAAAATCTTACACCCATAGCCAACGTTAGCATGGACACATATACAGCTTCATGCGATCCCCGCGCAGCCTTCTTACCCAAACCTGTGTAGTACATTCATAACATCGTCAGTGGCGCAGGCTGGCTATTCGAGCATTAGATTAGCGCCCGGTGGGTAGTGCTTTATTTATTTATTTATTTGTTTCTCACACCGAGTAATGGAATAATTTGTTTATTTTCAAATTTAGAACTCATCGTTAGGAGATTTATAAAAACGCTTAATCCTTTATATGAGTTGGGAAATATTTATTACTGTAGCTTTTGGAGTGTTGACAAGCGTTTCATCCTTCGCAAACTATGTAAAGGGAAGCGAAACTTGTGAAAAGCATTATGTATAGCAGATGAAAAAGGGGAGAGGACCGTATTCCATCTGAGCCTGAGGCAGGGGTTGCCCACGCTTTTCTACTCATATTGTCTCATTTTCCACATTCTCGTCGACCCACTACCCCAAATATTCAGTATTTCCACAATTGACGGCCTGAAAGTTAGTGTAACAGGAGCTTAACCCAAGGATTCCATAAAAGGGACGACATTGTAGGCTTGTAAACTGGTAGGGATTATACAGTCTACTATTTTAGTGAAAATGACAGTGTGTCTGGGATGAGAAAGAAGAAATTTGCCTACGTAATACCTGCATTAAAAAAAAAAAAAAACGATTAAAAGGAACTTAAGTTAGGAGCTGAACACCTTCCCCATCTTCATGTAATGGCATAAGGATGTTGCAACCCCACCGCCCAGCACTTGTGTCGCAGACGAAGCTCTCGTATTCCCTGCGAAGTAATAAGGGGGAGACATTATTTGGAGTTCCTTTAATATTCTGATGCCTGCCCTCTGGGAAATGAAAGTTCCTTGATCTAGATTTCCTTCTCTTGTGTGAACATGGAAGAGCAGGCTTGACTACAGTGTTCACCTGACCAGTAACCCATAGCAAACAGAAGAAAATCGCCCTATTTGGGGTAATATACCCCGTACAGTACCTTGGCGCCGGTCTTTGAACATCACGAGGCTTTTTGTGTTTGAAACAAAGCATGGGCATTTTTTTTTTTTTTTTTTTTTTTTTTTTTACCGCAGTCGAAATGCAAACTTTAACCCTTGACTGCGACTGAAGGCCACTCCGGTAGAAGGAGTAAATGATTGGGGACAGGATTAGTGGATGACAGAGTGAGTGCTGGTGTATCGTCGTGATGATACGCAACAGGATGAAAGAGGCAGATAACTGTTAATTGGCCACTAATAATGGAGTGTCGAAAGGAACCAAATTAACTTCGGGATGGAGAAATCAGTCAAGATTAGCAACTTGATAAAACAACAAACACTGGGTGAGCTATGTCGAGATGCCAGACTGAGCGATAACAAATCCTAATGAACGAATCAGATCGAGTCCAAAGGCAGGGTAGAGTAAGATAGTTTGGGTATTCCTCTTGGTACTATATCTCTCCCCCTCTAAATTCTTCCCTCTTGCCCTCTCTCCCATCTCCCCTCCCTCTTTTCTCCCTCCACTCTCCCCACCTAATCTTCTATATTATTTCACATCTCTCCTCATCCTTCCTCTTGCCTCTCTCTGCTTCTCCTTCTCTCACCTCACTACCCATCTTCCACTCCCTTTCCCCCCACCTTGTTTTCCCCCTCCGTTCCTATCATTACCTGCACTTTCCCCCCCATCTCATCTCCTTACTCAAATCGTACACCTGTCTCCCATTCGTCAATTTTTCATCTCTTTCATTTCGTCCATCATTCTCTCATTTTCTCCCTTCACCTTCTCCCTCTTCTTACCCCCTCACCCCTTTCCCCCTCCTCTCACCCCTCTCCTCATCTGAACCCCTCACCCTCTCTCCTCAACCCCCTCCTCTCCTCTTTCCTCCCCGTATCCTCGCACCGCACTCTTTTACTCTTTTCACCTCTTCTTTTTCCTCATCTTCCTTCCCCCTTTCCTCCTCTCTTCCCTTCCCGGTTTTCTACCCTCATCCTCTCCCTTCTCTCCAGTCCTCACTTCCTTCTTCCCCCACCAGTCTTCGCACTTCCTCATCCCCTCCCCCCTCCCCGCTTCTCTCCACTTCTTATTAGTTCACATCTCCTATGCTACGACCTTAAAGCCTTCCGCAAAAACTAAGCTCCACTTCACCTCGCACTCCTTCCCTTTTAATTCACTTTTTCTCCGTCTCATTCACACTTACTTCCCCACTTCTTCCCCTTGCTTAACCTCTTCACCTCCCCTCCTCTCCCCTCTCACTTCCCTCATTTCCTCCCCCCTCACTTACCCACGCGCTACCAACCACTCCTTACCCACTGCCTGTCCTCTTCCCCCACCCCATGTACTGTCTCCGCTCATTCTACCCCCACTCTCTTGTCAGTCTCCTCCATTTCCTCTTACTTCACTCACTCACTCCCCTCCTCCCCCACACACAACCAGTGAATTATTCTCCCACATAGGCCTATACTCTCAGAAGTCCAGTCAAATACAGTCCTCATTCTCTCATTCCTTCACTCACTCATCACAGGCTCACTCTCACTCACACTCTCACCCACTTCCCGCTACCTTCACCCACCCACTCAGTCACCCACTTCGACTCAGTCACTCATTTTCCACTCAGTTCTCTCACACTCAAATGCACTCACTCACTCATTTTCCACTCATCCACTCACTTCTCTCACACTGTATATGCACTCACCCACTCTCTCTGGTCACTCACTCACTCTCTCACATTCACTTACTCATCCACTCACTCCCCATTCACTGACTCATCACTCGGTCTTGCACGGCTTAAAAACAGGGACTGAGCTGATGGAAAAATAGCTGGTTTTGCATAATGATCAAGTCTGCTACAGTACACCGTCTATCTTCCTTCCTTGTCCCACTCTGCCCTTCACTCCCTTTGCACTTATTATTATTATTATTATTATTATTATTATTATTATTATTATTATTGCACCTAAGTAAACTCTCACACTTACTCTTTAACTAATCCCCAACACATCACACTGAGTTACCTCTGTCTCTGTCCGTCTGTCTGTCTGTCTGTCTGTCTGTCTCTCTCTCTCTCTCTCTCTCTCTCTCTCTCTCTCTCTCTCTCTCACACACACACACACACACACACACACACACACACACACACACACACACACACACACACACACACCACACTCTCAGCATATCCGGTCCTTCCAACCCTGCCAGTCACAGAATTAAACCAATCCACAAATTTTGTTACCTGTTAGCAAGTCTCACAGTACATGTGCATAGCTACATCAGGACTGAGATATTTCACCTTTCACCTGTAATTATCACCCCCACCCCCCTCTCTCTCTCTCTCTCTCTCTCTCTCTCTCTCTCTCTCTCTCTCTCTTTCATATATATATATATATGGATGGATAGACAGGCTATACGCATACAGGTATGTATGCACACATACCGTACAGTGTGTGTGTGTGTGTGTGTGTGTGTTTGCGGTAGGGACAAGTAAAGATAGGCTAATCAAATTTAGATCCACAAGAAAATGCAGCACTGAGGTGAGAGCCTGAGACGAGAGGGAGATGGGGGAGGGGGGATGCTGGAGTGGGGGAGAGAGGGAAGGGGGAGGAGGGGATGCTGAAGTGGGAGAGAGAGGGAAGGGGGAGGGGGGATGCTGAAGTGGCGGAGGAAGGGGGAGGGAGAGGGGGAGTGTAGTCCGTCGGCATGTGTGTGTTTGTCTCACTCCTCACTACCTCAGTCCTCTCTTCTTACTGTCTCTTCGATCAATATTGACCCATATTTAGGCTTACTTGGCACAGTGCGAGGCAGGTGGGGTGGGGTGTAGGGGATGGGGAGGAGGTGGTGACAGGTGGCAGGTGGGGTGGGGCGTAGGGGATGGGGAGGGGGTGTTCTCAGGTGGCAGGTGGGGTGGGGTGTAGGGGATGGGGAGGGGGTGTTGTCAGGTGGCAGGTGGGGTGGGCCGTAGGGGATGGGGAGGGGGTGTTCTTAGGTGGCAGGTGGGGTGGGGCGTAGGGGATGGGTAGGGGGTGTCGTCAGGTGGCAGGTGGGGTGGGGTGTTGGGGATGGGGAGGGAGTGTCTTCAGTTGACAGGTGGAGTGGGGTGTAGGGGATGGGGAGGGGGGTGTTGTCAGGTGGCAGGTGGGGTGTAGGGGTGGGGAGGGGGTGTTTTCAGGTGACAGGTGTTTGCTGGCCTCTTTTTTCACCGCCTTTAGCCTCCCTTCTTGCTCTTCCTAATTGACATTCCCTCCTTTATTATGTTTTTTGGCCTTGTATTTATTCTCGATCAATATTTACGCTTATATAGGCCTGTCTGGTGCAATTCGAGGTCTTTTATTTTCACATAGATTTACGATCGATTTCCTGTCGAACTGTGATTTGATTATGAAGGAGCGGCGAGGTATGATGGGGCAGAATTTTCCAGTGTCTCATCTTGTGCTTGGAGAGAAAGGTATTAGCCATGAGACAATTGATCGGAAGCCTGCTTATGGATCCGGACGCAGGACAAAAGTTGGCTCACTATTCCACTGCGTTTAAAATATGACCTGATAGTCCAGTGCGTTTATAAGTTGGTCTGATTTTCCATTGCGTTTAATAGTTGGTCTGAGTTGTCACTGCGTTTAAAAGTTGGCCTGATTTTCCACAGTGTTTAAAAGTTGGTCACATTTTCCACTGCGTTTGAAAGTTGGGCTGATTTTCCACCGCGTTTAAAAGTTGGTCACATTTTCCACTGCGTTTAAAAGTTGGGCTGATTTTCCACCGCGTTTAAAAGTTGGGCTGATTTTCCACTACGTTTGAAAGTTGACCAGATTTTCCACTGCGTTTAAAAGTTGGTCTGATTTTCCATTGCATTTAAAAGTTGACCAGATTTTCCACTGCGTTTAAAAGTTGTCCTGCCATTCCACTGCGTCTAAAAGTTTACCTGCTTTTCCACTGCGTCTGCCTCACAGTTATGGCATGCCCGTCACTCTCCTCCCTGCCCCATCATATCAGAGAGAATCAGGTGTGGGCAGAGGAACAACCCAGGCTTCTCTCAGGATGTGCGTACGAACCAGCGGAGGAAAGTGAGCAGAGGTGAATTATCAGGCGAACTTTTGACGCCGACTGCACCGAAAAGGAACCCCAAATCTTTTTCTCCATCGGAATATTAATCAGCAGAGGCAAGTAACAAGCAGAAGAGGTGTAATAGATGAGTTTTTGATCCCCACTGGACTTCTCACTTTGAAATATGATTCTCCCCGTCACACACCCGTAAACCAAAGTTTCTGTCTTTCTGTCTATCTATGGCCAGACGCTTTAATCCCATAAGGGGTGGCCACAGACAATTCGCCTCCATGTCGCCCTGTTCCCTTCCTTTTCGCTGCCCTCCCCCCAAATTACACCCCACTGACCGAACTAAGGCACTCCCACACCTTAAATACAATGTCGTGGTTCCATGAAATCCGTTGAACTTTAGATATAATTTAGGAAAGAATCTCCTTGGTTGCTAGTTATAGTGACCCTCCAACCTTACTACACCTGGCCATCAATCGAACTGAAAGGGTTAGGGATTTGTCAGGTGAGAACGAGTTGATGTTTTTTTTATTTTATTATTATTATTTTTTTTTACAATAACTCGCCATGGCAACGCAAAAAAAAAAGCACACAAATCTAAATGTGAAGTTCAGATGCATGACAGTACAAGGAATGGAATAGGAATCCTCGTAACACCTCTTCCGTAGCGATTTATTTTGCACATTAAACCTTAACATTGATTTCTGTGTTATTTATGTCGTTTTAATATCCACGTAGTCTGCATCAGTTACATACAATTGGGTGTTACGGTGTTATGTGCAGAGTAATATATTAAAGCAGAGGAGCAAAATTTTTTCGAAAACATATTATCACTTAGCATTCTTTGTGTGTGTGTGTGTGTGTGTGTGTGTGTGTGTGTGTGTGTGTGTGTGTGTGTGTGTGTGTGTTTTGTTCTAATGACGTTATAGTTAGCATAGTTAACGTGCAAGATGTTAATGTGTAATTAGCAGAATTAATTGCTGAGGAAGACGTGTTAGGTAATGTATGGGAGCACTTAGAGTATAACACACACACACACACACACACACACACACACACACACACACACACACACACACACACACACACACACACAAACAAACAAACAGCCAATAAACCTACTTACCATAATAATAATAATGATAATAATAATAATAATAATAATAACAGTAATAATAATAATCTTCATGACGTTAATAACCCGTCTATAATTACATCTTCTCGTGCCTTTTTCCAATTAATGATTTTATTCAGCTGAAAGTAAGATAATATTTTTTAATTCAGAGACGAACGGACTCAGGACTTAGAGCCTGCAAAAGTCATTCATTTCTATATACCTAAATGAACTTCACTGACAGGAATGGAGATCACAGACACTGGGAAAGATAGACTGAGGATGACACTGTGAGAGTTGACCAGTTTGCGTACTTAAAGAACAGAATACTGGTTGGTTTGTGCATGAGAGCTGAGCAGAATATGGATGAGAGTGTGCACTAAGACGGGTGCTGCGTGCCAACCGAAATGGTGGAGGAATGGAAGCAGAGAGTTTAGCAGTTGCCAGTACTGTATTATAGCGATTAAAAGAGAGAGAGAGAGAGAGAGAGAGAGAGAGAGAGAGAGAGAGAGAGAGATGGAATATTGTAGCGAAGAGAGTCTGAAGGAAGTGAGAGGAGAGTTAATGAGACGAAAAGCCTTTGATTCCATCCTGTTTAGAAAGAACCTGGGTGTGTTAATACTTTACTCTTTTCACCTTAACCTGGCACAGAATTTCGACCTTTTGCAGCTTATTTCACGAAGGTCAGTGGACGAAAAAGACAATACTACGGCTCTACATCCTTTCCATGGCACTTATTCGTGACTAGTATCATATTTTAATGTTTTCCGAATTTACAACTTAGCATTCAACGTGGGGAGATGACAATTTTAGGCCAGGCTAGAGTTAAATATAGTACATTGACCCGTTCATGGTGGGGAGAAGTCTCTGTTCCAGCTAATGCCAGACGCTTTTATCATATGCTGCTGAGAGTGAACCCAAGGTATTTGAGAGTGCAAACACCTGGATTCAGTACGGCCACACCTGCGTATATTAGCGGTTGGGTTGGTACCGCTACGAGCTGACTTCGTAACACTCCCCAGACAACATTGCATTCGGCCTTGTATAGTTTTCATTCGTCACTGATCTTCAAAGAGCATTGTATCGCTCCTTCTCATACTGTTTCTTGTCTGCCTCATATTGCCATCACACACACACACACACACACACACACACACACACACACACACACACACACACACACACACACACACACACACACACACACACACACACACACACACACACACAAAACATATGAAACCTTCCCTCTCCACAGCCGGTCAGGATGTGTAGGCGAAATTTTACTCCTGTTTGCACCTTGTATATTACATTTACTGAGGGCTAAGAGAGATCCATAACCCCTTTGAGTTCAGTTGATGACTAAGCTTGATGACTAAGCGTACTGTTATTGAAAAGTCGATGGGAGACTCATTCCTACGCGTAATAACCAAAGTTCATCGATTTTCATCCAGCCACGACTTTATTTATTAACTTGTAGTAGTGACCCAGTTTCTTCATATGAAAACGTGATGTGGATGTGATAGGAAGCGTTAGGAGAAACACAGTGAGGTGGTTTGGCCATGTGGAGAGGATGGAGAGCGAGAGACTGACGAGGAGAGTTGATGTGAGTGAGGTGGAGGGGGAAAGAGGGAGGGGGAGACCAAGAATGAGATGGAGGGATGGAGTGGAGAGGTATATGAGAAAGTGGGTGTGAGCTGGGAACAGGGCAGTGAAATAGCGGGGGACAGGGCGACATGGAGGCGATTTCTTTGTGGTCACCCCTTACGGGATTAAGGCGTCTGGCAATAGATAGATATATAGATAGAAAACAGACTGACTATTACCAGACGATTTTCTACAGCTCAAGGGAGAGTCTTGTAATGAAGGGGTTGTGGGGGCCATACCTAACCCCTCCAGTTCTAGTATTCTCCCCAAAGCTGCATGAATCGTGTGGGACGGCAAGAATAACACTGTAGAGGTTTTGTCATGGAGAAGGGGTTGAGAGAATGTATCTGTAAAACTCCCTCTCTCTCTCTCTCTCTCTCTCTCTCTCTCTCTCTCTCTCTCTCCAGAAACCACAAGATCTTTTTTGTCGCTCAATGCTATACGATGTTCAATTTAAGCAGACGTAATATTATCATCACTCTTTCTTCGGTGCTCAGCTAGAACAGAATATACTACTAATTACAAAGAAGAGGTATGGAAAATAGAACTGTAGTATTGTCTCATTCAGCCAGCGCGATACATGAAATAGGCAGCAGAAGGACGAAACTCTCTGCCAAATTAAAGTGAATGATCTACAGCTATTAAAGGAGTTATTGTGTGAGCCGCCTTACGTACCTCCTGTATTATTTACCATGTCTGTATCCGTAATGCTTGTAGGCGATTTTACTTAGCTTAAATGAACCGTTTGGTAGTGAAGGAATTAATTAAACTAACCCATCTAACTTGAGAAATGTATCCAAAGGTGAATATGATCCTTTGAAGATAGTAAGAGTAGCCTAAACAGAGGTGTCATCTGGCTGAAGAGGTTAAGTACAGGGTGATTCATATTAACACTACTCTTCCACATTGCCGGTGATTTCCTCTGTGTTGCAGGGACGGTACCGTCAGCGTTATCAGTGTCTGCCTTGCATCATTTGTTCATATCTTACTCTCACTGACACACCCACGCCCATACCAGCAGACTGATCTCTCCCCACAATACACAAGATATATTTTGTACAACGGGGGGGGGGGGGAACTAAATGAAGAGGACCACCAAGCTTTCGTCTGTATTTCAAAACATGTGCAGGGTGAACAGGTGAACAGGGGCAAGTACTGTGGGCAATAAATATACACTGCCACAAGTGTTGCCAAACAGTTAATCCGTGGGTAGGGTACCAGACTTGACCTCATGGGTCAGAGTAACCCTCGTATGGGTAGGGCTTCTCACCTGACCTGGTGTTTCCGATTAACCACAGATTATTTTGGTCACGAACTCACCTGTTAATACACATGTATAAATTAATGAAATATAAGAAATGAACACAAGTTAATAAAACCCATGCTATGTATACTCCACCATCTGCAACTTACATACATGCCTGCATACACAAACATGAAAAAAAAAAATGCACTTGCCCGGACAGCTATGCCAGACTACTAAAGTGCATTATTGTATACGTTTGTATATATACTCGTTTGTATGTTTTTACCCCTACGAGGTGCCAAGCCACCTACTTCACTGGCCTAGGCCAGTGGGATTGCAGGAGTAGTCGCCTATGGTTTGACTATGAGACAGGTAGCATTGGATTACACGTTACCAGTAGTAGAATAATGTGTGGCCTGACATATTAGTACAGTAATTATTATTTAAGGAAAAAGTAAATAATCGTAAAATTATATTAATTATAATAATATATGGTTATTACTATATATATATATATATATATATATATATATATATATATATATATATATATATATATATGTGTGTGTGTGTGTGTGTGTGTGTGTGTGTGTGTGTGTGTGTGTATGTATGGGTTTACGTAATTTTTAGTTGTAAAGTAATAATATATCCATGATGTTAGAGATAAGATCAGCCTTTATTTAAGATTATTTGAACTTAAGTAAGTATACTTAAGCGCTGATTACCCCATAATTTATAAGAGTACCGTATGTTTATTTCGCGGTGCTGAGTACTTTATATCTGTCTAGCTATTTATCTATCGATAGATAGATAGATAGATAGATATAGGTATATGGATATAGATAGATGGGTAGATAGATAGATTGATAGATAGATAAATAAATATCGATAGATAGACAGATAATGTGTGTGTGTGTGTGTGTGTGTGTGTGTGTGTGTGTGTGTGTGTGATGACAAACATCCTACACGTAAAGCAACCTTACAGTGATATTCTGCCCTTGTCTTATTCCAGTAGTTTAGTCACTTCTAAGAGCTGCCTACCATGGGCCATCTGGCTACTGCAGTTATCCTCTCATCTCATGTTCTTAATATACATGGCTACCGTACGTGCATAGTTCTACACGCAGATCCGTAAGCTATACACACACATATACACCTAATAATGACATCTTCCTAAACTTCTGTGGATACTCAAGCATTTTATCATCCACGACACCTCAAATAAGCTACCGTGGCTAACAAAACCCAAGGGCCTCATTTCAGACATCTTCAGTCCTCCCCTATCCATATAACACCCATCGGCAAACGTCGCAGTAGCCTAAATAACCTTTCCTCAGCGCCTACAACCTGCACTTTCGTAATATTAACTACTAATTAAAAATGTACCAAACTGTGTCCTTCCCAAAGATGAATACCGGTACTGTACAATCGCAGACGAATATGTGCTGTTGCCTTTCATATTGCACTTTTTTGCTACACGATTTGACACTTATACCAAAGGACTTGCCTGTAGGCCTGGAACTCATCTCTAGAATCCTTGACCATATTATTCTTAAGGACTTGCTCCGGAAAACCAGTGTGATACTCCACTGTAGACGTATCACAAGATTCCTCTGGAAGGGCATCAACTCTGTCGTGTGCCTTGATGCCAGTACGAAACTTTATATTGAGTGACAAGCCAACGGTTTCCTATAACCCAGGAAGCCATTTATTGTATTTGTTGGTAACCATGTAAGCCAACCAAAGGACGCCTTACGGTCTAATGGGTTAAGGCGCCCCAGCCGGAAGGCGCACGTAAGGGTTTACATCCAAGTGTGGGCGGGGTTTATTGCTGACATAATGCCACTCAGAGAAGAACGAAGTTAGCAATCCTTCCTTTAAATGTCGGGACTAAGTAGCGTAGACCCGAACCTCAGCTATCATGATGAGGTGAAAAATTACTGAATGATGGATGAATAATCATGAACAAAAAATCTGTATATATATATATATGCAGTTTAGTTTATGGCAATAGCTTACCCCCGCTTTCCAACCATGTAAAAAGGTTTATTTAAAATGTTGGAAGTTTTAGTGTACATCAGCTTCACCAGGTGTTCCACTGTGTTTTATGTCAACATATATCGCAGTGTGGTCAGTAATTTGGATTGCAACAGCGTTACACACACACACACACACACACACACACACACACACACACACACACACACACACACACACACGTGTAGCGAAAAGTTACAAGAAGGGGGATATGGCGTAGCTGAAGGTGAAGGTGGAGTAGGGACAGTATTAACGGCAAAAGTCGGTAGAGATGGAAGTAGGGGATGGGGGAGGAAAGGGTGGAATTTAGCAACACTGCCTCGCCTACCTAAATGCAATATGAGAGAAGGGAGGAAATGGTCTAATGCTGGTCTCATCTCCTGTAATAAACCAAACTGAAAATGTGTCAATCCATACAGGAGCCTGTTAATCACCGAGTATGTTTTAGTATAATGCGGCCGTGTATTAAAGGAGTGCATAATTTCCATGTTACATAAAATACTTGTTATTAGTAGCAGTCATGTGTGCAAAAACAACGGTGAGGTAAAATACTTGTTATTAATAGCAGTCATGTGTGCAAAAACATCGGTGAGGTTGTCCAGAAACACCTGAATGAACAAACAAAACACACACACACACACACACACACACACACACACACACACACACACACACACACACACACACACACACACCGCTCGCTGGCGCAGTGGTAGCGTTCTCGCTTGCCATCTGGTAGACGGGAGTTCGCGCCTCGCTCAGGTTGCGAAAAGTTTCACTGACGAAGTGGGTGGTTACTGTCCCCCTTGAGCAAGGGGACGGGTGTATGCGTGTGTGAATGTCACAGCCTTGCCCTTAGATCGGACTATATGAGCTCTCAGCTCCCTTCCGGGAGGGTAAAAGCTGACGATCACAACCATCCAGTGATCCTGACCGACCCGGTGAATTACACACACACACACACACACACACACACACAGGGCTGATTTTGCCACATTTCTTAATTGACACGACATTAATTTGTCTGTACTGACCTTAGTCGACTTGTTCAACTGTCATATCCAAGCCAAACCCCCCGTCCACATGTTTCTGCCGTGTATGTTGATTTATGAGCATTTTCGTGACACAGCTTTGGTTTTAACTCCTTCACTACAGAGACATGTGTTTGGTTTATTTTTTGCAACCTCCCGAGATTCGACTCTACAAAGAATAACCCCTTGGCACTGAAGGGGTTAAATGAAGGCCGTCCGTAGCCCCTCCAGTTCGAGAGAAATGGTTTTGTAGTTGGACAAAATCGTCTCTAGGGAGCAAGAAAGAAAATGCTGTCCCTAGGCAGTGTAGCGTTAATGAAAACTATCGATGTTGAATTATACAGAAGAATACTAGGATGTAAAATGCAAAAATAAATAATACACAGGAAAGGAAGCGGGTCTGTAAAGTCTCCCGTGCCACCTAAAATACGGCCGTGTGAACTGAGTGGTTGTTACGCTCCATTTTATTTATTTCTCGCGTCGCAACCCCCGTCACAACCACTAGGGGGAAGATTGGTTGGATGAATATGAAAGAGCACGTACCAAGGATTTGCCAAACATTTTTTTTTTCTGACTCCAGTCGACGGATTAAATAAGTCTGATAGGCACAGAGAAGCTCATCTACAAGAGATATAGGTACCAAAAGAGAGAAACATGTACAGGTGTGAGATGGAGCAGGATTCAGGGGACTTGATTGGTCAGTGAATGAGAATCTGGCCCTTTTCCGTGAACATGTTTTTAATAGTTCTTCCTCTATCAAGCTTTCTCTTTTATTGCAGCGTAGACCCTACCTCACCGTGTCCTTAGATGGGAAGAAAAGGTCAGGATGATGATGATGATGTTGGCTGATGATTGATTGTGATGATGGTGATGATTGATTGATAGTGATGGTAGTGGATGGATGGATGGGTGGATGGATGGATGACGACGATGATGATATGTATAACTCTTGCAGGCCATCATGCAAGTTATTCTTCAAGGGAGATCCCCTGAAAATAGTTCGGGCGTCCGGCTGCTACATGTATGATGAAGAAGGAAGAAGATACCTGGACTGCATCAACAACGTATGCCACGGTAAGCCTTACTTCATGCACAGGGTCGTCCACATATAGCGCTTCTCTTCCACTCCGCTGGGCGATTTCTTGCGTTGCGGGGGCGGCCCAGTCAGTGTTGTCAGTCTGTCGTGGAACATCATTTCATTTCCTACAGTCATTGCCACACTGACTTCCACTTCCTGCAGCCACTGTCACACACACACACACTCTTTCTACTGCCACTGCCACATCCACTTCCTACTGCCACTACCACACCCACACTCACATCCTGGCGCCATTGCCACACCCACACCCACTTCCTACTGCCACTGCTGCACCCACACTCACTTCCTACAGCCACTGCAACACCCACACCCACTTCTTACCACCACTGCCACACCCACACTCCTTACTGCCACTGCTACACCCACACTTACTTCTTACTGGCACTGCCACATCCATACCCACTTCCTGCTGCCACTGCAACACCCACACCTACCTCCTACGCCACTGCAACACCCACACTCACTTCCTGTTGCCACTGCAACACCCACACCCACTTCCTACCGCCACTGCAACACCCACGCCCACACCAGCGCACTGAGCCGTCCTTGCAAAACATAAGATACTGCCAGGTGAGTTTCTAGTGGAGAGCTATTTACTTACCACCCTGTATTTTCCTCTCTGAATCCGAGGACTTATTTTATAGTTTATTCTTGCTACTTACAGACGATTTCATTCAGTTTAGGAACGGCCTCTCGTACTGAGTAGGTCAATGAAGGCCATCCAAACCCCTTCAGTTTGGGAAAAAAGAAAAAGAGAGTCTCTCCTGACGTCCAATATCAGAGTTCCTAATCAGTCTTTATGATAAACAAGAGTCCATAGCAGTTAACTATATAGATTATTTTGTTTTATCCCTGTACTATTCAGTTTAGTTTATTTTTTTAGTTATTTGGTAGCAGTAATGGAGAGGACAGATAGTATATATGTTAAGCTTAGGAGACGTTTATAAATGCGTCCCCTGAGCTGAGTGAACTCGGTGAGAGAAAACTATCCCCCTTTTACCTTAACTTGGCCCAGATTTTCGTAATTTTTCAACTTATTTGTATGTAGTTCAGTGGCAGAAAAGGACGGTGCTGTGGCCTAACATCTTTTCCACAGCACCTTTTCGTGACTAGCATCATATTCTGGCGTTCATCTGTTGCAACAACTCAAATTCAAGATGGAGAGATGGCAATTTCAGGCCAAGTTAGAGTAAAACGAGTGTAGAATAAAACTGAAATTTTGTAGCCTACTTGTAGTGATGGAATTAATACATGTTTTAGCTATGTTTATATGAAGTACTGGACATTGTATTTTCCCATACTGAAAAACCATCTCATATGCATTAATTTTATGAATGTATAATTGATATGTAAATATTTCACTGTTGATGTACTTTCTGTAATACAAAAATAGTGTTGTTAAAAAGATTCAGTAGAATTTTGTAACAGTTTCAGTTTACCAGCTTAGATTTCATGAATTATTGAAATATATATGCCAGCCTTTTGTTGTGTAATTTAATATTTATCGTGTGTGTGTGTGTGTGTGTGTGTGTGTGTGTACAGTTGGGCACTGCCACCCCCACGTGGTATCAGCCGCTATGCAACAGATGGCCGTCCTCAACACCAACTGCAGGTTCCTTCACGACAACCTCGTCCTCTACGCTGAAAGGTATAGTTACGAGTATTACCATTGGCTTTAGCTGATGGCCCCTCCACACGATCATTGGGCGCCTGTGCAGTGTCCGAGCAACCTACTCAGCAGTTTCGAAGCATGGTGACGTAACACATCAATTCATCACATCTGCACCATCCTTTCTCACTCGTTTTCCATTACCATACTCCAATAGCACAGGTGTACATTGATCGTGGGGAAAGATATTAACGTTACACACACACACACACACACACACACACACACACACACACACACACACACACACACACACACACACACACACACGATTAACCATTTTCTCTAAGTTTATGGTACTGGTTGTGTGAAAAAAAAGGGGAGGGGGAAGGGAAGAGGTCATATTTGGACATAGGCCCTCCTGAGTGTGTAGAATAGCACCGTTATTACCAAAATTGTGTTCTTTCAGTGCTATCATTTGTGACCATTTATTTCCCGTCCCAGTTCAGCACAGTGGATTTCTTTTTCTTTTTTTACCAGTGTTTTTGACAGAAAAATACAGTAAACAGGCGAGGGAACACATGGCTTAACCACACCCCACTACCTGCGTAACAAGTTTGCATCACCCACACTGGCAACAAGGTATAGCCGTATTCTAAGAGGCATAGGAACATTCATAATACCATTACCTGGGCTGCTTACTTTGCATAGTACACCTAAGTATTCTTGCATATGATATTCAGCTTACATTAATATCTATATACTGTAGTTTGCATCAGTAACATTAGGCGATACCGAGGTTTGCAGAATTAATAGGTAAGGAAGTGATGTTACGAAAGCTCCAAAGCCACTGAGAATATAAACTCAGGCGTTGCGTGTAGTGAGAATCAGTCATCATGAACCACATCATCCACAGATATTCAAACATTTACCCGTAATTTAGGTAACATTAGGGACAAATGTTTCTTCACTATTTATTATGCATAGTACGCGCGCAAGTAGTATGCAAAATAATTCGTTGGGGAAGAGTTGTTACGATTTTTTTTTTTCACTACCCAAAATACTACCAATAGGACTACTTTTATTGCGTAGTATTGTATTGAACTGTAGAGTTATGTGAGAATTGCTACTATGTTTGCAATATTTTATCTAGCATTTTTAGCAACACAGAGTACTCTTACGCTTCCTTCTGGTCTTTTCTTGTAGCCTTATCTGTCCTTACTTCTCTCAGACATCATCACCAGTACCTTCTTGGACATCACCATTAACGTCAGACATCACCATTATTAGTAAACATTATCATTTCCCCCACAGGCATCATCAGTAACATCAAACATCACCATTATCATTAGACATCACTGATGCCATCACAAACATCACCAGTAACTGTAGATATCAGTAGGTTAACAGACATTACCACAACCCAAAGACATCACCACAAAACTACAAGCACCACCACATCACAGACATCACCACAACCCCACAGACACCATCACATCACAGACCACAACCTCACAGACATCACCACAACCTCACAGACATCACTACAACCCCACATACACCACCACAACATCACAGTCATCACCACAACACCACAGTCATCACCACATCACAGTCAGCATCACAGACATCACTACATCACAGACATCATCGCAACATTACATACATCACAACAACACCACAGACATCTCCACAACACAGATATCACCACAACATCACATACATCGCCACATCACTTCACTACAACCCCACAGACATCACCACAACTCCACAGACATCACTACAACCTCACAGACATCGCCACAACTCCACAGACATCACCATAACTCTGCAAATATCACCACAACACATTCAATATAACCACAGCCCCACAGACATCACCACAACACTCCCGATATCACCACAAACCCACAGATATCACTACAACCACACAGACATCGCCACAAGATCAGAGACATCACCACAACACTCTCAATATCACCACAGCCCCACAAACATCACCACAACACTACCAATATCACTATTACTTCAAAAACATCACCACAACCCCACAGACATCACCACAACCCCACAGACATCACCACAACCCAACAGACATCACCACAACCCAACAGACATCACCACAACACTACCAATATCACTGTTACTTCAAAGACATCACCACAACCCCACAGACATCACCACAACCCCACAGATATCACTGCAACCCCACAGACATCACTGCAACCCCACAGACATCACTGCAACCCCACAGACATCATGGCAGCCCCACAGACATCACTACAACCTCACAGACATCACTACAACCCCACAGACGTCGCAACAACCCCTCAGACATCACCACAACCCCACAGATGTCACCACAGCTCCACAGATATCACAACACTCATTATCACCATAACCCACAGACATCACCACAACCACACATACATCACCACAGCCCCATAGACATCATCACAACCCCACAGACATCACCACAACCCCACAGACATCATTACAACCCCACAGACATCACCACAACCTCACAGACATCATCACAGCTCCAGAGGCATCATCACAACCTACAAACATCACCACAACTCCACACCACTACAACCAAACATACATCACCACAATCCCATAGACATCACCACAACCCCATTGACATCACCAAAACCCCACAGACATCACCAAAACCCCACAGACATCACTACAATCCCATAGACATTACAACAACCCCACAGACATCACTACAATCCCATAGACATTACAACAACCCCACAGACATCACCACAACCCCACAGACATCACCAAAACCCCACAGACATCACTACAATCCCATAGACATCACCACAACCCCACAGACATCACCACAACACAGACATCACCACAACACAGACATCACTGCAACACCATAGACATCACCACAACACCACAAACATCACCACAACACCACAAACATCACCACAACCCCACTGATATCACCACAACTCCACAGACATCACCACAACCCCACAGACCACCACAACACTACTGATTTCACCACAACCTCACAGACATCACCACAACCCCACAGACATCACCACAACCCCTCAGACAACATCACAGACATCACCACAGCCCGACAGACTTCACCTAAGTCTTGCAGACATCACCACAACCCCACACTGACAGTACCTATGCAGTGCTTATGTTTTAGATTTTGAGATAGAGAAATTTAGTTCATTCAGTTTAATGCTTTCTGAATATTATTTGGATACGAATTTTACCACCATAAGTGTTCAGTATTTTTTAATTAATCCTTTCAGAATACTTAATATTTTCTGTTTGGTCTTGGTTTTTCCACACAGTTTTAATTGATATAGGAAAAGCTACTCATACTGAGAGGATTGTAGATGATCTTCATCAGCTTGTTAACTATAGTGGCTTTTTTTTTATGATCCTGCTGTTCCTGAAAGCTCTATGCTGCATTGGAAAATCCTCACGTATTGAAGGGGTTAAAAGTGTGGAAAATGGGATGTCACAGTTTAGTTGAAGCTGCCTACAGTACAGTGATGTAATGTGCAGTACTTGAGCGTGATGTAACCTTTATTTCATTTTTCTTGCCGACAGACTATTTTATATGGTATTAGAGAGATTTTTTAAATTGGAGGAGTTAGATAGTTTTAGCCGTCATTAACACCTTTACTACTGAAGGTCTTTCAGAAGCTGAGTAAAACTGTCTGGAGGTGGCAAAAGTAAAACATAAAACTACATTGTTGAATTAAAGATGTCAAGGGGAATTTGTCTCTGCTGTTTTATGTACATGTAATCTATTTTTATCTGTCTCTTTTCCCCAGGTTGACCTCACTGTTCCCTGACAAACTGAGTGTGTGCTACTTCGTAAACTCTGGGAGTGAGGCAAATGACTTGGCCATACGTCTGGCTCGCACCCACACCGGCCACAGGGATGTCATCACCCTTGATCAGTATGACTCTGGGTTCTCTGTTATTCACCATAAACCTTAAAGCTGTTTTTTTTTTTTTTTTTCATACTTCTTAAGTGATTGGACTGAGTAATCAATTTATAGTTCCCTTTTTGCAAGTCAGTGTTATGATTTCTTTGCCACATTGTTGCTGACATGTTGTCTGTTATTCCGTGTTTGCAGTGCCTACCATGGTCATGTCACATCGCTCATTGACATATCCCCTTACAAGTTCAACCACCCTGGGGGAGAGGGCAAGCCTGACTGGGTACATGTGGTGAGTGTTGTGTACTTAGCATCATTGATTATGTAACTGAAGTGAAATAGGGGAAAATGTAGATTCTCTTGTTCAATTTACTCTGTTAAGGTCATACACAAGCATCCAAGAAATCTCAAACATTGATACATGAATTGTGATAGTCCTTCCCGGGCCTAGTGATGTATGGTATTGTACAGTATCAGATCTGTTATACAGAACTGCTGTGTTTCTGTGAATATGCTGACTGATCTGTTCCCAGAGTCTGATACACATAAAAAAAAAAAAAAAAAAGGAGAGGAGTGGTTTAGTAAAATATATGTGTGAGAAAGCAAAGTACAGAATTTGAGGAAACAAAATAATAATCAAGGATAGAAGTTGGTGAATGTAGTGTATATGAAAATTCACATACACCTTCTAAAACTTGTTAGATGACAAAATGTTTTTATAACAAGGCTGTGCAAGAGCAGTTTTAATATTATAAATTGGTTTTTGCACTGCTCATTGCCTGTGAAGTGGAACCTGGAATTTCAAAGGAAGTGTTTGGATTTATGCCCTACTTAATTGGTCCATACGTTGATTATTTTACTTCTTTGCTTTCATCTTTGTATTGCTGAATCCCACCCAACCCATCTGTTAATGAGAAATAGGGTTATGATAATGGTAATTCTCTGAATGGACAGATAATAAATACAGTACCATAAACTGTTTTCCAGGCACCAGTTGCTGACATATACCGTGGGAAGTATACTGACAAGAACTACACACTAGAAGAGTTGGCCACCAAATATGCTGATGAAGTGCGAATGCTGTGTGAGGAGGCCACTGAACGTTCCGGTGGTGTCTCCATATTCTTTGCTGAGTCCATGCAGTCTTGTGGTGGGCAGATAGTCTTCCCTCCTGGCTACCTTCGACAGGTGTACAAGTGGGTGTTAGCATTGTCATACAAATATTATCCTTTCTTTGATTTTACATATATGAACAAGCCAAATGGTTTCCCATAATTGATCTGTTCTTCTTTCTGCTTTCTATAATTATCTTCCTTCCAGTTTCTCCACTTGTTTGAATCACCTCAGCTTAATTCTACTCAGAACCTCACCCTGTCCTCTACCATCAAGCTGTCCTACCTTAATCCCACACCACTTTCATTTATAGCTATGGCCAGCCTTTCCACCCAATACCTTCACATCATCTCTGACCTCCATCTCCATCTCCTTCTTCCCACCTTGCTCACATAAACTTTTATAGTCAGTCTATCACCATTCTCTCAACTTGGCCTTACTATTGCATGGTATTTCTCTGAACACTTTCCAACACACTCACATCATAGTATCATTTGCGAACCTCCTTGTTTGTCTGTCTCTCCACACAATTCCACATGCTCTTTTCACATAACTCATTTCCACTTCCTTCACTCTTGACATTTGTTCTTCCATAAAAGTTGAAGATGCATTTTTGTACATTAGCATGAAGATCAGAATAGTGATTTCTTTACATCCATGCTCACCTACCTCCCCATTCCTTACACCTTCATCAGTATACACTCAGGTTCAGAAATTCACATACTGTTCCACTTGTGGCATGTCTATCACTTTCCTCCGTGACACATCGTCTCACAGAGAATCATCTTTGGACAAAAAAGATCAGGAATACTGTTTTAGCCAGCAGAGGAAGACGAGACACAAAGGAGGTGAAATATCAGGTAATCTTTGTTCTTGACCATACCTGCACTCTTTCCTCCCAGCAGTACCTTTTCTTGGATTTCATTTTTTAAACTCCTATTCTTACTCATCACACTGCTGCACCAAGAAACTTGATGGCACTCATGTTCTCCATTTTGAGCCCATTCGTCCTTATTCTACACCAGGTGGCTTGTTTCCTCTTAAAAAAGAAAAAAAAAATCATAACCTTACTTGATTTTACAAAATTTACGATATTTACTTTAAAATTTTATTTTTTCCAAGTTCACTCACCATGCCCTACAATTCCCAATGGAACAGTATCATCAACAAGCAACAGTATAGGCAGTTTCCTAGTCCTCCTGTCTTCCACTAGGGACACTCCTAAATCCAGTGCCTGCCTTGTATTTCTTATATAACATCATCCATATACAGTACCTGTATCCAGTCAGCAACCATAGAGACATTACATATCCCAGTTTCAACCTCACATTCAGATTAAAGAAATTACTCAGTTTGCCTTCCATATGCACTGCTATCCTTGAACTCTTATTCAGAGGTTTATGAATGTATTCAGTTTATCTATCTCACCTGCTGTTTCCCTTGCTCCCATACGAGTATAATACTTTCAACAGCATTCAACAATTTCCTGTCTCTTCATATTTTCAGTACCTTCCACATTCCCTTTCTGTTAACTCTGTTCTATGGTTCCTCCTAAACAGATCCATGATGAAGGCAGCATACCATTTCTTACCCTTCTCTGAATACTTTATTCATCTCACAGAGAATATCTGGTCCTCACACACTCTCCCATTCCTAAAAACCCCCTTGTTCCTTCCCTGTCATTCCTTTAGATCTGTTTTTTGTTCTGTCAACAACTCTCATACAGTAATCAATGTACTGTACCTTTCTCACTATGCTAAGAAGACAGGTATCCCTGTCTTTTCCACATACACCACTTTTATTTTTGTACTCAACAAGAGAACTATTATACCAGATACTCTGGCACTCTACCATTCTCACACACCAATCTGGAGATTTTTTAAATTCATTCAGTCTCTGTCTCTTTGTTTTTCAGCATTTGACCACATACTCCATCAGTCGCTGATAATTTCCCATTTTGACTTACCTTAGTGCCTCATACACTTCTGTTCTTATTCCTTCATCCTTTCTTCTCCTAGCCTTTCCCCATCCACTGATACCAGTATCCACTTTCATTCTCTGCATTCAGTAACTCGGTAAACTCTCTCTGTCTCACATTTCTCCCTTTCTTGACCACTAGCCTTCATCCTTTGTATATCTTTCTCTCCAGTACTCCAGCACTTCCCCTCTCACTCTCCCATACTTTCTTGACCTCCTTCCAAAACAGCCTCTTATTGTCCTTCCATTTTACTCTTGGGCATCTTCAGATATTCTCTCTCTCTCTCTCTCTCTCTCTCAACTGTAAAATTTTTTCACCTTTCCACATCCTTATTTCTTTTATTTGCCATCTTATCACTTCTGGAGAGGGGCAGTTTCTTACAGTGATACTGATATGACTGGTCAGCTTCACTACTCAGTTATAGAATGTCTCTGTTTCCTCCCTCTCCTTTGAAAGAAGCATTTTGGACTGAGGGACGAGGACAACTTCACCTTGCAGTCCAATGGGTTCATATTCAGATGAGTCTGAAGTTTCACTTACCGCAATTATTGCTGTTGTTACTGTGATTCAGTCATTGTATGCTTTCTTCTTCTCTTCAGTAGCTCATATCACCTCATCACTCTACCTTGCTGTTTCCTTCATCCCCATACGTCTCATTTAAACCCTAGTATGTAAACTTAATAAATCTACCATTCATGCAGTGTCCATCACCTTAAGTTCAGAAGTGTCAGAGATAATAATGAACTAGAAGTTTAATGACCTTTGTGTTTCAGGCATGTTCATGCCGCTGGAGGTGTTTGCTTAGCAGACGAGGTACAGGTTGGGTTTGGGCGTGTAGGGTCACACATGTGGGCCTTCCAGACCCAGGGGGAAGACGTAGTACCTGACATTGTTACCCTTGGCAAACCCATGGGCAATGGACATCCTGTTTCAGCTGTGATCACCACCAGGTATTGCACCACAAATTATCACTGTATGTAGTATATGCTGATAGAGTAAATTTCGCTGAAATTATGTTTATATGTCAGCAGTCTAATGTATTGTAGCATTATAGAAAACAGAAAGTACAGTACAGTGAAGGGCTGCAAAATTATATGGTAGGATTCTTTCACATTTTTCCATATTAAGAAAGATGCAGACACTTTAAAGCATGGTGCAACTATTGTATTTGGCTTTTCTTTCTTTCTTTCTTTCTTTCTTTCTTTTTTTTTTCAATGGCAATAGTAGCTCTTCCCTTATCGCCCTCTTTAAGGTATAAGGAATCCATGCTTCTGTAATCCATAACACAGAAAGTAGGATAACCTCTATTGAGTGACTCATTTGCGTGCTCATCGTCTTCCTAACAATTTTCCCATAGATAAAAGAGCATGAAACGGCCATATGGATCAGAAGAGAAACCTGTAGGAGAGGGGATTGTGAGTACTGTATGTAAGAAGAATAAGTAATTAGTATGGGAGTGATAAAAAGAAATACTACAAAGCAGTGAAGGAATCCAGAGCACAGAATTTGAAGGGAGGGTGGGGATAAACTTTAGATTTTGGATAGTACAGTAGTGTGCAAGAGCATAACGCTGATGTAGTTGATAGACAGAGAGCACGTTCTAACACTCTGGCGGTTTCAGACAAGAAAAATGCAATAATTACTTGTTGGTGTATCATAAAGAGTGATGGTAGACCAGTGGTACAGGACCAGATACTAGAGACGTAAGTACTTATAGCAGCTGATAAGATTAAATTGCTTAAGGCAGCAGGAGTGACATTAGTCAAGCAAAGGATGAGGCATTTGACAGTACACACAGTAGGCAAACTTGCATAAGATGCAGGCTGGAGAAAGGTAGTCATAATAGTTTTCTATGAAGGGAAGTGTTTATGAATCATAGAGGGAGCAGCCTTTTGAGCAGATTAGGGAAGGTGTATGGTAGGGTACTTACACAGCAGATTCATAACCAAACAGAAGATAATACAGATGAGAAACAAGGTGGGTTTAAAAAGAGTAGGGGTATTTAGATCCTATATTTACAATGAAGACATTAGATGACAGATATATTGCAGAGAGTAAAAAGCTGTGTTGTTATAGTACATAATAGGATGTGTAATGTAATGTGCATCTACTGTGTAAAGAAAAAAAAAGTGCCAAAGGTTAGGCCTGTGAGATAGAGCAAGGATTTGAGGGGCTTGAATGGTGAGTGAATAAGTGTCTGGCCCATTTCACTAGACATGCTGTTGATAGTTCTTCCCCTGTCATACTTTCATTTTCCTTGATTTTTGGACCCAGCCTCACCCTATCCTTAGGTAGGAAAGAGGTCAGAATGATGGTGAATAATGATGATACTATCAACTGGTGGATGTTGTAGAGTGGTATGAGGTTCTTTGTAGGTATGTGACTGAAATGGGTTGTTAAATTATCTGTTTTGTCTCATCTTGTATGTCTGGACCTAGCAGCCTAGCCCAAGGTAAGTTCTCATGGAGCAGTAATGGCTTGGGTGATAGATGGGTGGGTGGATGGATGAACGATTGATGTTTGTACATATATGATTAATGGATAGAGATGCCTGAACTTATCACATTAATGCCAGCCTGTGTCAGAGTAACAGGCAAATGTATTTTAGTGGGTACTAAAGGTTTTAATCCCTGCTACAGGTATGATAAATGTGTATCATTGTAGGTAAACTGAAGTTTTCTCTCTCTCTCTCTCTCTCTCTCTCTCTCTCTCTCTCTCTCTCTCTCATGTAGTATAGGTGAAGCTTTTGTGTACTGTATGTGGATGGCCTTTGCTGACATAATATGTTCCATTGCCTGTCATCAATAGGGATGCGTTTGCATTTAACTCTTAAACAACAAAATTTAGTGTGTGATTTATTGGTATGGAAATACCAATTCTCCCTCTTGTGGTTTTATATTTTAGTGTATGTAATATAATTTTCTTCAACAGAGAAATAGCCGAGAACTTTGGAGCCACTGGTATGGAATATTTCAATACATTTGGAGGCAATCCAGTTTCTGCTGCAGTTGCAAATGCTGTCCTTGACGTCATTGAAAATGAGAAGCTTATGGAACATGCTGTAATGATGGGCAGTTACCTTAAAAAGGAGTTTAATCGTCTGAAAGAAAAACACATGATGATTGGTAAGAAAGGCATTATAATGATTTACTCAATATGTTTAGTCAGTGCAGTAACTGATTTCATCATATATATCTTTGCAGTCATTTAGTGAACTACATTATTTTGCAGGGGATGTACGAGGGCAAGGAATGTTCCTTGGGATTGACTTGGTTAAAGACAGAGAGACTAGGGAGCCAGCCACAGCTGAGGCAGCCTTTATCAATAAGAGGTAACAATTACCTTGAATTATGAAAAAAATGATTGAAAATTCCAAATGCTTTAGTAAAGTATAGACTGCTGTGTACAGTATTGTTTCAACACTTTCATTCTGTTCTGGCATTGAGTAAAGATATGGATATCCTTCTCCATAAACCTTGTTAAGTATTTGAATTCCATGTGTCAGTTCTTGAGTCACCTTGAGTTGTATTTTCTCTTTGCAGATTGAAGGAACAGTATGTACTGCTTAGTGCAGATGGCCCTTACAGAAATGTTCTCAAATTTAAATCACCTCTGGTCTTTAGTATGGATGATGCCAAAGAACTTGTGGACAAACTTGATAAACTAATGACAGAAATGGAAATGGCAGAGGTATGTAACCTGGTCACTTGTTGTGATGTACTGCATATTATCTTCTAGCAGTGAGTTATAAAATACAGTGCCATATGACATTAACTGACTTTCAAGCACTTGCAAATATTAGTACTGGATGAGTAGCAGTGTGATGATGTAGATATTCTAGAAACTGTTAGGAATAGCAGTGAGATGGTTTGACTGTGTGGAAAGGATGGAGAGTGAGAGACTGACTAGGAGAATGCACTGTATGTGGATGAGGTGAAGGGGGGCATGGAGGGAGAAGGATGATATGGAGGGATGTGTGACTGGAGAAAGGACAGTCTGTTGGCAGAGGACTGTATGGCATGGAGGTGATTCATTTGTGGCCACTGCTTATGGGATTAAAGTTTCTGATGATAGATAGATAGTAAGTAGCATTGCATCTGTTTTATATGATTATTAGCATCTAGTCAGTGTATACAAATAATTACAGTTTAAATCATTACTTAGTTTATGTATGTGTACTTCTGAAGTTCTTAGGGGACTTTGGACCATGTACAGTGTATATGTTGTTGTTGTTGTTGTGCTACCTGTCTGTCTGATTGAGCAGACTGGCAAGTATCTGTCCCTGCAGGACCATCCCATGCCGTGAGTCAGTGTTCCCATGTGGCTGACAGCACCTTGCCACAGCAAAGTGCCGGGATTAGCATGGAGGTTTGAAACCTAGGTGGATGCCACATTTGTATCTCTCCACCCAGTTAACAAGGTCACCAAAATAGGCTCCTCAGCTCCTCATTTGGCTAGTGTATGTAGTTACTACCCAGCATATTACTGGTAAATGTTTTCCTGAGTTACAGTAATCATTTTACTTGTGACTCTGTGTAGGGTTGCCTGAAATGGAAAGAAGAAGAATAAATAGTGACAGAAAGGATGGTAGAAATAGGAAGAGAGAAGGATGGACACAGAAAAAGAATGATAGACATGAAGGAAGCAGTAGGCAGCACTACATCAAGTTAGTGGATAATGGGTGTCCCCATCCACCACCAACAGTGTATATTTACAGGTTTATAGCAAACCTATAGTTATCATTAAATTTTTTTAGAGAAACATTTGGAAGACAGGTACAGCTAATGGTAATACAGTATACAGTAAATGATAATCAGTCACTCAAACACACTTACAACCAATCACATATTACTCCCATTGAAGTTAGATGGCCCAAGACTAGACTACCATAGTACAACACATTTAAAGAGAGATGAATAGCCATTTCCTATTAGAAGTATTACATGATCAGAAACCTCCAGTCACGCCATGGGAGTCTGAATCCATGTAAGGCCATCACTCCATCTGGGGTGTCCTGACCTGTAGACGACCAAGAATATTACGAAAAAGTGGTTCCAGATTATATGGCCCTCAGGTGTCTGAATATATTTTGTAGAAGTCCCCTACTAGATGAATTGGGCCTTTTAATGTGCTTCACACTAAGTCCTTATAAGTCAATTTCTGACAACCTCTTTTGCTAAGAAATCCAAAAGTATTTTCCAAGAAAAATTAGCCATCAATGTTTTATTGTTACACATAAAGCTGAAATGCCAGTTTCCCCAAAATTACAGTTCCCAGTTACTTGGGAAAAAGCTGATATTTTGCAACACATCTCCAATCTTTTACAAGGACTTTCTGTACTGTGAAGTACATTATGTTTTGTAAATTACCAGGTTTATCAATTAATTATGCTCATTTCTCACAGAAGACGGTGTTGGATAAAGCCTCTGTCAATGAGAGTGTCAGCATCTCAAGTCAACAACCACAAATAAACAGAAAGAGTCCAAGTGAAATTCAGGTGAAAGGTAAGAGAAACTAATTTGTAATTTTACTGTGTACGGTATTTGGAAATTTATTAAAAATGTTGATTTTTTTTTTTTTTTCCCATGTGTTACACTAATTTTAATGGTAGGTGGGGGCGCTCACCATCCACTCACTCAGTGTAGTGCTGCTTTGGGTGTCTGCCCTTTCCCCTCTTCTATCCTTCCTCTTCTGTCTTTCTTTCCTTCACTCTTTCCTCATTCTTCTGCCTACGGGTGACTTTACACTCCCTCTTCTGTCTTTCTTTCCTTCATTCTTTCATCCTCCTTCTGTCTATGGGTAATTCTGCACTGAGTGACAAGCCAAATGCTTTCCTGTACACCAGGAAACCATTTGCTATGCTGGGTGGTAACCATATATCCAAATTATGACGCCTGGTGGTTTAGTGGGTAATTAAGGTGCTCCAATCGGATTGAGCCTGTGTTGGTTTATATCCAAGGGATGGTTGGGGTTTATTGCTCAAGTAATGCCACTCAGGGATGAGTGAGGCTGGTTAATCTAATCTTAAATGTCAGGACCAACTTGCCTAGCCCCAGGTTCCAATGCTCCTCATGGGGCAACATAGGATTAGGTGATGGATGGCTGAAGTGGCTGGCTTTATACAGTTCATAGGGTTCACATCCAGATGAGCATAGGGCCACAGCAACAACAACAACAACAAGTGAAGGATTTTGTTCCTGGGGCTTCCCCTTCTCTCCTCCACTTCATGTCCCTTAACCCCTTGAATCCTGTAACATATTTCTTAGTTTGTTTTTGCATTAATTAACCCCTTCACTACTGCAGATCCTTACTAAATCAAATCAAGTTTTTAGAGAACAGTAGAAAGCAAACAAAAACCTCCTCCTCTGGTTGAGAGAGTTAAGAAGTGTGAAAAGGAAAACAGAGTTAAGATAATGATGTTCAGATTATAAGTACTGTAACAATTGCAGATTGATATACAGTATATTATACGGTATTTTCCTCATTTTTGATCCTGCTTTACCCCATCTATGATAAAAAAGGTCAAGTAATGATGGTAATTATAATGAAATATCCTTCTTCTGTCATACCTTACAGAGAGCCTTAGTTAGTCACTTATTTGTGCACCTTGACTATCCTTCATGAAAGGAAGCAATATATGTGCACCTTTATCTTAGAGAAATATCTATTCTCTTTGTCATACTAAATATTACATATAAGGTCATGTGGAATGATAAGTAAATATCAGTCTTAATTTTATCACAAGTTTCAAGATAAGTAGTGAAATCATTGTTTACTCTTTTTTCCAGTATGAGAACGGCCCTTGCGACAAAAGACACCTCTGCGTGTGGCAGCTGGGGTCATAAAATAGCCTTATTAGTGCCTCAGTTTCCTTTGTTTATGAGCTTATTTGTTTAAGGAATATGAATATTGCTTTTTATTTATGGTTGCCATAAAATTAAAAGAAGTAAGTACTGGTATTTATGAAGGATGATGTGTTATAATGTACAGTAGTGTGCTTTACTGTGGTATACAGGTACATTTCTACTACAGTAGTTAATATTGATTATTCCCTCCTTTGCGGTTTATGTTAATGCACATGTACAGACAAAAGCAATAATCAGTGTACCCCCCTGCAGACAAAGCCATCAGTCAGTGTTGTGATTACTTTCCACTATCGTCCCCATCTCACTGTGAACTCATCCTTACTCTCATCATCATTTGAGTTCATTTGCCTTAGATTGAATAGAGCTTTCATCTGATCCTGGCTTCATCTACTGGGTGGTCACTGGTATTTACTTTTGAAAGTACAGTACAGTTGGCTGAGTACTGTTACAACTTATCTCTGTCACTTCAGAATGAAATGTTGTGGTACAGAGTATGTGTTCATCATTTGTAGATGTTACTGGGTCATTTGAGTATTCTTTAACTTTTAATATGCCCTCACTTGCACATACCCTACCTGTCGTACAGAATTCCAAATCTACATGCACATTTTAAATTATTCCAATACCTTGGATGATTTTTTCACCAAGTAAATGTTCACATTATGTGCATTACAATGAGGAACAAAAATATGCATTTGTTTTAACTGTTATTTTTCCACATTATTGAATTTACAAATGGTTGTATGTTTTAAGAGATCTTCGTCTTTGTCATAACAAGTGCTTTGGTTTTTGCATATGAACACGTTTGAAGTGCATTGAACTTTCAGACATATGTTCCAAAGGAGGAAGTATAGCTCCATTCTGAGTGATACAGTATTTCTTTGTACAATTATGTGCAGGTCATTTTTAATCATTTACAGAGATATTACTGTTTTTGTGTTGAAATGCATTAAAGAACTTCTGGGGACAGCACTTCATGTCATAACCATCAGATAATACCAGACTCAGTCTTCTGCAGTAGTATGACTATTTCATCTGTATGAGGCAGGCTAAAAAATACCTGGGACAAGGTCATAGAATATGACCTCAGGATTAAGGGACAGAATAGAGAGGCTGCCAAAGATCATGCAGCATGGAGAGCTGCCATTAGGTGACCAAGGTCGATGCATGCAAACGTGTTCGAGCCTTTATAAATGATACAATATAAAACAACATAGAGATTGAGGTTTTACAATATAAAACAACATAGAGATTGAGGTTTTACTTTAATTTATGAACATAAAGTGACTTATGGATGTACAGGTGCTAGCAATGTAATTATTGCATGCAATTATTACTAACATATCAAATTTTCATTTAGCACTGCCATACAAGAAGCAGCTTATCATGTATTATGAGTTTGGGAAAAATGTTGGATGTTTAGAGAGATTGCCCATGATGACAACACTGTGCAGTTGGGACCACAGAAACAGTAGAGACAACAGCTTATTTAGCATTGTCTTATTACAACTATTATTGCATATGATAGTGTGATGTTAAATGAAGACAAAGGGAAAGTGCAAGGCTTGGTGAATGAGTTTGGGAGAGTGTCCAAGAAAAGGAATGTAAAGGTGAATGTAGGGAAGAGTAAAATTATGGTCTTCAAGAGAAAAGAAGTCACTGAATTTACAGTGAGATTGGAAAGGAAATGGAAAATGTGCGTGCATTTAAGTATTTGGGTATTGTGATGAGTAGGGATGGAAATTTGGAGGATGAAGTGATTGAAAGAGTACAGCAACAAAGAAAGGTTGCTGGTTCCCTGAAAGCAATGATACAAAATACGGAAGTGAGTATGGAAGTTAAAAAGTTGCTGCATGATAGTACTGCATTGTGATACCAACTCTGATGTGTTGAAGTGAAGCTTGGACGTTGTTGGAAGGACACAAGTCAAGAGTGAGAGCAGTGGAAATGAGTTATTTGAGAGGAGCATGTGGAGTTACTTGGAGAGACACTGACAAATGAGGAAGTGAAGGAGAGTTGTGGTGTGGATGTGGATATGATAGAAAGCATTAGGAGAAATGCTTTGAGATGGTTTGGCTACGTGGAGAGAACGGAGAATGAGAGACTGTCGTGAAGAGTGTATGTGAGTGAGGTGTAGGGGGGGGGAGAGGGAGGGGGAAACCAAGGATGAGAGAGAGGGATGGAGTGGAGAAGTATATGAGAGAGGGGGTTTGAGCTGGGTGGAGGGCAGTGAAATGGTGGGGGACTGGGGGACTTGGAGACGATTTGTTTGTGGCCACCTCTTACAGGATTAAGGTGTCTGGCAATAGATGGATAGATTGTTACAATGCGCTGTAATATTGAAATAAAGTTGCACTCAAGTCGTACGTCATAAACCATAGTGCTGGTACCATTACCTTGTTAGTAGACCTACTGGTTACATTTTTAGTGATTTGGTGATTCAGTACCCGGTAAATTATTTTATATAGAAGTTAACATTATTCTGATCTGATACTTTGTTTTATTTTGCTTTGCTAATATATATAATTAGAGCATAAGGAGTAAATGGAAAGGGCTATCAACTGGCCAAAAGATCAGATTAGTAGTGAGGATATCTGTTACTGGTTTTTAACCTCCATACCCTCATTTAGAAAAAGGAAATAAAGTGTTAATGCAGTGATTATTAAATGCCAAGTTGGTAATTCTGATGTCCTGACTTTTTTTTTTTTTTTTTTTTTTAATAGATATCAACACAGAATTGTCTTGGTTGGAAAAACATGTTATTGTAGTTTGCTAAAGTTCAAAGTTATGCATGCAGTCACTTCAGCACATCAGTATGACTGCTGTCCTATCTTCCTGAAGTATAATGTTCAGCTGTGTATGGATAAGGATAGAAAGTTGTAGAAACTGATTGCTGAATTTGGAATCTGTGTGTGAGCAAAAGATTTTAAATGAATGTGGGGAATGATAAATTATTTGTGAAAAGCAATGATAATATTTACCAGTACCATATATTGTACTGGTATATGAGGGAGGGGGGGGTGAGTTGGGGGGAGGGGAGTCATATGGTGGGTGACAGAGTGACTTGGAGGCGTTTTGTCTGCGGCCACCCTTTGCGGGATTAGGGCGTCGGGCTATAGATAGATAGATAGATATATTGTTGCATTAGGGAGTTTAATTAACACCTCCATTATTGGAGGTCTGTCTTAAGTTGAATAAAATCATCTGTAAAGAGGAAGACTACAGTAGAAAAATGTGTCATCAGACTGAAGGGAGTATGAGGAATTTACAAATACGGTGTGAACATGGCAGATGTAACAAAGGTGATGGGTGAATGAGATGAGGAAAACCAATTAGTTGGATTGATAGATTGTTAGGTAGATAGACTGATGAGCAGTTAAATATATATGTAGATAGATAGTGTGAATGGGTGGGTGTATGAGGAAAGGTAGTTTGTAGTGCAGGAAGAAGTAGGTGATGAAAGTTGTTTTCTGTTTGCCCATTGCACCTTCTTGACCAGACTTCTCTTCCTACTAACACCCTGTTTTTAAAAAATGGTGGAAGAGTAATAGAGAAGCAGGGAGGGGAACTAGAACTGAATTTAGGAGGATTACCTAGAGGAAAGTAGTGAAGAAACTGTGGGGGAAAGAGGAGGGAATGTGAGAGGTACTGTGTATTACTACCATACTCACCCAGGACCAGTTCAAGGATTGGGCATGTGGAAAGACATTATATTATTATGGACTTTAAGGATGTTATATAGTGTGCTATTGTTTTCCTATGTTCATGTTGAAACTAATACTTTCTTAAGGCATTTATACATTCTCAATTTAAGTTGTCATGTGAAAAGAGAAGACGGCTTCTTGGTCATTGCATGTCAAATAGTAACACTGCTGCTGTACACTCTTTAGAGGAGGACAGCTCTGTGAACAGTGTATGATGCTGAGTACTTCATGGAGATGTGTTAGCTTACATAAGTTCTTATACGTAGTAGTGTAAGAATATTTATACCTTTAAAATGCACAACCTGTTTTTTAAACATTAACACCAGTTTTTTATGTAACAGCTACAGCAGCATGAAGTTTGAACAACCATATCATACTTCATGAAGGATTATTACTTTTATCCTAAGTACTGTACTCACTTGATGCAGTGCTGCTTTCTTTTTCCTAAGGTGACTCTTCACTGAGTGACAAGTTTAATGGTTTCCTGTAACCCAGGAGACTATTTTACCTTGCTAGGTGTTGTGGAACCCACCATGGTGCCCTTGTTAACTGGGTGAAGAAACACAGATGCAGTGTCCATCCAAGTCAAGAGTGAGAGCAGTGGAAATGAGTTATTTGAGAGGAGCATGTGGAGCTGGCCAAAAGATCAGATTAGTAGTGAGGATATCTTGTGAGGGAAAGTGCTTGCCTGTGGTTGATGAGTCCAGTCAGACAGACCAGGGTTAATCAACTAATATTACTACTACTGCAGGTACTGTTGTGCACTAAGTTTTACAGATGCTGTAGAAAAAAAAAAAAAAACACCATGTACATAATCCTGCTGTAATGTTAGGCAGGATACTATTTTGTAAGTATGAGTGAGTGAGTGTGAGTTGAGATTTAATATGTGTAAGACGGTGCATCCAGCATTTTTTTTGTCATGATCATTTTCCAATCCATAGTCCTTACAAATATCCAAGGCAATAGTACAGTAATAATAATTGATTAGTTGACAAACAGTGGAATAGTGTCCATATGTATAGGTTGTGAGACATGCTATGATTGGTTTGGCTCAAGTGTTTCATGTTTTTTATGATTGGAAGGAGGTTTTTTTATCACTATATTAGTGAAACTTGCATGGCATTTGTATCATCTAAAAGACTGACCATGTTGTGTGTGTATATCACATGTACAGGATCATAACTGAATAGGCTACTTTTTTATCCCAAGCAAAGTACAATATACAGCTTATAATTATATTTCTTTTTTTATCATTATCCTTTGGTCCAGAATAATAAGTTGTGCAAGAAAGACCACGCATACCACTGATAGCAGAATCATCACACCCTCACCAGGATGCCTCCTCTTGAGTACCAGATTTCATCCTTTGTGAAAAGAGAAGATGACTTCTTGGCCATTGTGTGCCAAGTAGTAACAATGCTGCAATACACTCTTTACATTTATAATGGGAGATCCCTCTGTGGGACAGCACTTCCTTTTACCAGAAAAGGATTAACATTTGTTGGTTCAAGCTATGCCCATGGGGATCTGCAATAGTAATGCCATTGTCAGCCAGTGTATGGCTACTGTCAGGGCCTTGCAGAGGTATAACTCAAAGGAGCTAGAGCCCATGCCCCTTTTCCTGCCAGTTACAATTACTTAAACAGTATTGTCATGAAGTTTGAATGGTAACTAGCAGGCTGTGAGGTGACCCTTTATTTAAGCTGTAGCCCTTCTCCCCAAAATTGTCTGTGCATGCCACTGGCCTTTCTACTAGAAGCAGGGCCTGTGAGAAGGGAGGGGGGGTGTTACTGACACCATACCAAATCATGAAGGTATGGGTCCAAGGGGTGCCTGGAAAGCAAATCAGGACCTTACTGATAAGCAGTTAATACAGTATATAATAATGCAGAAGCTAGATCAAATAAAATAATCATAATTGATTTTCTTTTCACATGCAAGAAACAGAATATGTCAGTTAAGGCTTAACAACAGCGATTATTATTTTATTGTATTTAATAATAATTATTATTTTATTTTTTCTTGGGAAGAGGGGGCTTTGTGACAGCATAGCCAAAAGATCAGTGGCCCATAACATTCACTAGCTTCACAACCCCAAGGAGACTCTTCCAGACCAAGATTACATCTGACCTAGGGAGCCTGAACTGTAATAAGCTACATTAAGCCCTCTTACATGGACCCTGCTTGCACACAGGTCACTTATTCAGTGCCCATATGCTCTGCCAAAATTCAGCAAGGCATCCATTAACTGTGTCAAAACCGACAAGTTAGTTAAAAAAAATACCATATGGTGACATTTATATTGCCATCTTGGCCACATCTTGTGCATCACTGCTGCCTCAATGAAGACATGTAGAGCCATGACTGACCTACTGTCGATTCACCATGCTATCTCGTCATTTTCATTTACGTTTATAGGGGCTCCAATATGCTTGCATGCATCGGCCTTGGTCACCTAATGACAGCTATCCTTGCTGGTCAATCTCTGGCAGCCTCCCTATTCAGTCCCTTATCCCTGAGGTCACACTCTATGACCTCATCCCAGGTCTTTTTTGGTCTGCCTTTCGCAACGCTACCCCCAGTGTACACACTTCTCACTTTCTGCACCCAGTTGTCATCCCCCATCCTCTCCACATGCCCAACCATCTCAATCTACCCTTCCTCATCACAACACCATTACACTCCAGTCCCATCCTTCCTCTCAACTCTTCCATCATAAACCTAGCCCCCCCAGGCCTTGCATTCAAGGACACACTACACATCCACCAAATTATTGTCATTTCTGTACGTTTAAGCCTAAGAATATCCTCTTGCATAACTGCCCAGGTCTCATTACCATGCAGCATTACGGTCCTAGCACATGCCACATACAAAGATCCCGCACATAAAACTAATCATGCAACCTGACGAGTGCAGTGGATATTATTGGCCCCTCAATAGTACCCTATCAGTGACTGTGTAATGTGTTCAGTGGTGCTGTGCTAGTGTCTTGTGCACATCTCTCTAAGTCATGCAAGTGGCTCTTGCTTTGGTTCTACAGCCTGTGCATCTCCATTGGACTTGCTAATGAAGATTCCCTGACCATTCCCCTTTGCTGACCTTTTTCATTGTGATACTAACATGGAAAGTAGGCCAGCATACTCTCCCAAGCACTTTTCTCTATCTTATGTACTACTCTACATTTACTTTACATACCACACATTTTACCCCACTACATCACAGGGACCAGTGAGAGTAAGGGTATGTTGCCAGAAAACTTTGCCCTCGCTACCTAGTGGCAGACTTGAGGGGAAGTTGGTCTGCCAGCACAGTTATGGGGCCAGGACGGGAGGGGGCTCGGATCTGTGCAAGAAGGTACAGAGCATTGCAATTCCCAGGCTGCTGCTTTTGCCCAGCAAAGAGGAGCTTAAACCTGGGAATAGCACCCCAGGAGGCTGCCCTATCAGTGAATGTAAAACAGCTAGGCAGTTACAGTGTCAAGGCATGCTTGGAGAATGTCTCTTTAGCTGTCCTGGCAGGGTGCCCCAAGGCCACTGTTACAGCCACTGGCCACAGCTGGTGGGCTATAGGTTCCTGGTCCCATGTGTGGACTTGAGACTGTGTGGGTGGACAGAGCCTTTGGTCTGTCTTCCCCTTTATTTACCCAACATGACAAAAATGAAAAGCAAATGCATCAAAAGCAAGCATGTGGAAATCAAATCACCTAAGGGGTTCAGAGTGGAACTGTGGACTGTGGGTTGTTCGAAACCTGGGAATAGCACCCCAGGAGGCTGCCCTATCAGTGAATGTAAAACGGCTAGGCAGTTACAGTGTCAATGCATGCTTGGAGAGTGTCTCTTTAGCTGTCCTGGCAGGGTGCTCCAAGGCCACTGCCACAGCCACTGGCCACAGCTGGTGGGCTATAGGTTCCTGGTCCCATGTGTGGACTTGGAACTGTATGGGTGGACAGGGCCCGTGATCTGTCTTCCCCTTTATTTACCCAACTGACAAAAATGAAAAGCAAATGCATCAAAAGCAAGCATGTGAAAATCAAATCACCTAAGGGGTTCAGAGTGGAATTGTGGACTGTGGGTTGTTCGAAATGGTAGAGATTGAGTAGCAGGCAGATGCATGTCTGTTGCCTACAGGAGGTCAGGTATAGGGGAGGGTCAGCTAGGATGATTGCTTTGGAAAACTGTAGGTATAAGCTCTTTTGGCAGGGAAGTGTAGATGGATATAGTTGAATGGGTGTGTTGTTGGAGGAGAAATGGGTGGAATTTGTCATGAAATAATGGGAATAAATTAAATGATTATAGAAATGAAAATACTGCTTCGTAAACTCATGATTACAATTATTTTGGCATATACTCCACAGGTTGGTTTGGATGATAAAAGAAAAAGATAGATTCTGGGACGACTTGTTACATGTGGTTGGTGGCATGGGAGATAATGAAGTTAGACTTTTGGGTTGGGATTTAACTGGTCATGTAGATGAAGCTGCTCAAGGATATGTAGGGATGCATGGGAGATGTGCATATGGTACAAGGAAAGTGGAAGAGAAAGGATACTCGAATTTGAGGAGGCAATGAACATGATTGTGTGCAACATGCATTTTAGGATGAGAGTAGTCGTATGGGTCTGGGGATAATAGTAACCAGATTGACTGATAAGTGGTTGGTGAAGAGCAAACTACCGTGGGACGCATTCTGGTCGGTTTATTGGTTTTTTCCCTTAGTGATTTATTTCATGTTATTTAAATCATTTCTTTATCATCAGACACGTATGTCATTATAATTATACAAATGATTATATACAAAATCATATCAGTGCATCATTTGCAAAAATAAACTCACAGGAGATTGCTTAGGAGATAAGTAGTTAAATAAAGTAATATCAAACATCCCTTTGAAAAAAGAAGCACATGACTGAATAAAATCTTTTGGAGACAGCAGGATAATGAATTTTTAAGACAATACTGTATTAAAGCTACTAGCATTTTTTTTTTTTGAGGGGGGGGGCGTGGTTGTGTACTCTTAACTTACCACCCAGCGACTTCCTGAGCACTGAGGGGAACATTGTCACTAGAGGCCGAATAGAAAGATTTAGAAAGTGGCAGATCGCAGCTAGGGATTTTTTTTTTTTTTTTAGATTTTTTCCATTCACAGTACCCTGGAGAACGTTGCCAATGAAGACCAAGCAGGCAAGAGTACATGAGGACAAGGATATATTATTGCATATATGCGGCAAAAGTTGTCATACTGAGTACAGTTACACAGTAAGAAAGCACGACAGTACGTACATGAGAAAAAGATGAAAAGATACACCAGAAAATCATACGTAGCACCTAGATTCTTAAGCCAGAGTATGTTGGAAGTATATATACTCGTACTTATGCTTACACACGTATGTATATACAGTACGTGAATATGGACACACACACACACACACACACATCATCATCATCATCATCATCATTTGCGCGCCAAGGCTCTGGGTGCGAATGCGACTTGCTCCAGACATGTGATCGACAAGGGGAAACTCAAGAGTCCGTCGTTGACTCGGATACTGCAGCGATTCCAAGCCGGTCTATCTATCTATCTATCTATTGCCAGACGCCTCAATCCCGTTTGGGGTGGCCACAAACAAATCGCCTCCAAGTCGCCCTGTCCCCCGCCATTTCACTCCCCTGCTCCCAACTCACCCCCCCCTCTCTCATATACCTCTCCACCCCATCTCTCCATCTCATCCTCGGCCTCCCCCTCCCTCTTTCCCCTTCCACCTCACTCACATACACTCTCTTCGTCAGTCTTTCACCCTCCATCCTCTCCACATGGCCAAACCACCTCAATGTGTTCCTCATAACGCTTCCTATCACATCCACATCCACACCACAACGCTCCTTTATATCCTCATTCGTCAGCCTGTCTCTCCATGTGACTCCACAGGCTCCTCTTAAATAACTCATTTCCACGGCTCTCACTCTTGACTTGTGTCCTTCCAACAACGTCCAAGCTTCACTTCCGTACGTTAGAGTTGGTATCACAATACTGTCATGTAGTAACTTTTTCACTTCCATGCTCACTTCCCTGTTTCTTATCACTGCTTTCAAAGAAGCCGGTGCTTCGGTTAATACTGGCGATTACATGTTTCGAGTAAGTGTGGCCGCACACTTAGAAAGAAAGAAAGCGAGAATAGAGGGAAAGCATATTCCTCAATATATCAAAATTCGTAATGAAGCTGTTGTTGCTCAACCTCGGTCCATCTCATAGAGCAGATCCGTCTACCGCTGCCTATATGGGGTTGTTCCTTAGGTTCCCAACACCGGTGATTGTGTCTGCGCCTTACTGTGGCATGTGCTGTGCAGTGCTCCATTATGTGTGTTGTGTGCTACAGGTGGGGCACATGCCATCTGGGATTCCACCTAACCCGAATCTAAGCTAGTTGCTGAGGAGGGCTGGGTGATATCCAGATCTAAACCGGTTTATTCCAACTGCGATGATGCCCAGAATGACTATTGTTTCCCACAATGACATTCTCATCAAAGACGATTCCGAGTTGGATTATTCTTTGCCACTATGCTGGTGTTGTCATCACTCGAGCATTGATCATTTAGCATAACTAGTTATTTTATGAGGACCGAAATTATTATTTATATCATTCTATAGTTCTATGAAATGGTACTTTAATCAGTGACTGTCTTCATACCAGATAATATAGTGAATACTGTTCAAGTGTCAAACTTGTGATTAGCTTCTTGTCATATAAAGGGACAGTATACACAACAAATTAGGCAGTTCGGTGTGTGGCCGTCGTATTTTAAACAAAGTTTTCAGGTAAATCTTTCCACTGACCGATATGACACTTTAGTTAACACCACTCTAGACAACATACGCACTTTCAGAGAATGTTACGCAAGGCCCTGGCATTTTAAGGACACACACATAAAATAACAATACTGTAATAATGATAATAATAATAATAACTGGTGACATGCAGTTCTGTGATATCCTGGGCACTGGGCAGCGTTAACAATAGAATTCATTTTCCAAAACCGAAAACAAATTTATTTTCTTAAGTGATGGTCTGTCCGTAAGCGCATACATTTATTAAATACGTGCAAGATTCTCCTTACATCATTGATTCTGCTTTTTTGTATGACAGTACATATATTTTCTACTTAAATTTGGCCACATAAGGAAAAGTAACGTCATTTCATTAAAGTGCGGTACATGATTCACCTATTATTAACTGTAACCATGACTATAAGAATTGTGTGACATGGAATCGTCTGAGTGGGATGGTAAAATCTGCCAAAAACAGACGATCGTCCATGTGGAATGTCACCTCTTAGCCTTGTTAGATGAACGTGAACATACCTATTTAAAGACACCTTCAGTAAGTGGAAGTCAGGAAGGGGGGCTTGTAATACAGTGTTGTGTTCGAGTTGTATTGCCCTGTGCGTGAAGTGACCATGTGCGGTAGGTGTTTCTTCACTGAACGTGTTGAAATGTCTGGAGATGGGTTATTGTTGTAAAGGGTTTTGATAATGTTTTGTGTGGTGATTGTTTTATGTGCCTAGGTGTGTTGTCTGTCTGTTATGTTGTGACGCGAGGCACAGGTTGCTGCATGTGATTTTGTACCCCTCATATCATATCAAGGTAGTCTCTGACAGGGAGGACTTTAGTTTCAGAGAGTGAGCTGTGGGAGTCGTTTTGGTGCAGCCATGGTGATGCATAGGGTGTTGTTCTGCATGATTTGTAAGGTGTTGTAGCAAGTATTAGATAGGATGGGAGTCCATGTGGGGGAGGGATAGGACATCACTGATCTAATGTATTGTTTGTAGAATAAGGCGAGTGTTTCTTTTTGTTGCCTAAACTCGGCCTGTAGTTGCCCTGAGTGCATTGAGTCGGGTGCACCACCTCTCGATGGAGCTTGACGGTGAGTCTGCTGTCATATGTCACTCCAAGGATCTTAGTTACGTGTGTGTGTGTGTGTGTGTGTGTGTGTGTGTGTGTGTAGTACACGTAGTGTACATTGTTAAGTGTGATGTGTGAGGGGGAGTACCTGCGTTCATGTTTACTGTTGGTGGTGAGTTTAGTGGTAGACTGACTGGAGTGATCTGCACCCTGTTGTCCTCGACCCAAGTCTGCAGTGTGTTGAGGTAGTCCTGTCGCAGTGCGCAGGCTGTGTCCGTAGTGTGGTGTGTGGGTGTTATGGTAAAGCCACCTGCGTATGAGAATATTTGTGGGTGGCTGGGGTGTGGAAATATCATGCATGATGTATAGGATGAGGAATGTGGGTGGGAGATCCGAGCCCTGCGGAACTTCGTTAGGGAAATTTCGTGTCTGCTATGACCTGCCCTGAAAATGTCTGTCGGATAGTTGTTTGCAAGTCAGCGTTTGGTGTTATTCTCCATGTTTGTTTTTTTGATGAAGTAGGTACATAAAGAAGAAAATAGCCAGCGAGTCTAAAATGGGCAATAATGGGTCGGTTATCAATGTGATGGGATAATGAGTCAGCCATGGTAGCGTTACACAGTTTGCAGTGGTTGGTGCTAGCCGGGCATCAAGTGACCTCCTCAAGGGAAAGATACCCAAGCCAATGCGGGTGACGACCACATCACAGCAGCGGGTTAGGTGTTTGCCATAGATACTCACTCCACGGCAGTTGTCATAGGCCTGGATGGGAGTCCACAAGGTATTTTATTGTAGTCTCTCCATCAGGATTTCATATTCTTTGGAGAGATAAGTACGTAGGTCATTAATACTAAAAGCAATTTCTGTTCATTTCACCATTGTCAGGATGAGAGATATATTCTTATCTCAAGAACAGACCAGACAAAAACGTTCCAGTTTCAACTCTGTAATACCCCACCAGTTTACAGACTAACCTAATTGGTGTAATTATCAAATGCCATCAATAGCAGCTTGTCATTCCACGGCAGGACATAGGCCTCTCCCATCTTTTTCCCACTGACACCTATAGCCTGTTCCGTCCATACCCAGCAAATCTCCAAATCTTATCTCCTTAAATTCTCAGTCAGTTTCTTGGGCTCGCTCCATTTCTGATTTGTAACTCACTTACTCTGGTTGTCCATTTGTTATCTGTTATTCTGTTATACGAAGAACTCGACTTGCCCACAGCCATTTATGCTTTTTGACTGTAGTGGTTATTGGCCCATCCTCTACTTTCGCCTGTTCTTAAATGAAGCTCTGTTTGTTTCTCCATGTATCCATCATTGACTTCATTCCGCTCTAGGAACTCCTGAATTACATTACCAGCAGCTGTTTGTTGGATTTAGTGTCCTCTCCCCGTAATCTGGAAAAGGAGACACTGATCATAAAACTACCTCTTTTGGCGTAACGACAAATGCTTATCCTTTATGCAGTTACTCAGTTTAGTTTTAAAAGGCTTCCATTTAACTTCTTTCTTCACATGATTTCATTGTCATTATCTGGATTTCCCTGAACTGCCTCCCCCTACGAGACATAGAGGACTTCGTAGCACCTCTTCCTCAGCGATTTATTTTACATACGCCATGGTAAAATCCTTTTCAGCGATGTTTGCATCATTTCATTGTCGACATAATTTGCATCAGCAGCATATAAGAGGATACTGTAGTTTGATGTGCAGAAGGAATCGCTAAATCTCCAAAGCCACTTACTGTACAGTAGGGTCTGTCGTACCACATCTGATGATAGTAAGAAGCAATATGATGGTCCGAAGCAAGATTTCCAGAAAGCCACTAAATTTACTTGTAACTTGATATGGATCCTGATAAGGCATATGTTATCTTGGTGGTGGAATGATGAACTTGATACAGAGATAAAAAAATATGTTTATGACCTTCAGAGAATGATAGAGAAGTGATATGGAGGAGTACGTTGCAGTTAATTGTAAATCTTGACTTTTTTATGCACTGAGCCTGCAAAAACTGTCCCTTCCAAAGAAGATTAAGGAAAAAAAAAAGAAAGAAAGATGCCAGGACATACTGCATTTAAAAGACTGGAACACATAGGGAATGGAAAATACACACATTTCCAGAGTTAACCAATTGCATACACGAGAGAATGACGTACTCTTGCGTCAAGAAGTCGGACAGAAAATGGCTCAGTGTGTTAAGTGCCTGACTAAGAACCCTTTTTAATCACTTCACGGCGAAGTTTTTTTTTTTCCTTCTTTTTTTTTGGGGGTATGTGTGATCTCCAGACAGTTTTAGTGAGCTTTGGAGATACCTTTCGACCTAGGAGGGTTAGATATATCCTTATTTAACCTCTATTCCACTAAAAATCCCTCCCAAGCTATATATAATTATCTTTTGGTAACAAGAAAACAAAAGACGTCATGGTGGTGGAGGGGCTAAGAAGCTAAATAATGAAGATGGCAGGAATACAGTATTTAGAACAGCCAAGCAGATGATTGGCAAAAATAATGATAGAGTTGATGAACAGAAGCCTATGTGGCGGATGCTGGAGATAGGGTGATAATAAGGTTATCAATGATGCATACAGATACAACTATATGCTACTACACATGTCCGAAAGAATGTGGCATTTGAAGATTTGACCGGGTTAGGGATAAAGATGGCTGATTCAATCTAACCTCCTCACCTCGATTTGCCTACATTATTCTTGCCCTACTCAGGTCACTTTAACCAAACAAAACTGCAATCTGTCTATCTTGAATGCTGAGTTGCAGCGATGGATTAACACTAGAATATGATGCTAGTCTTGAAAGAGTGCAATGGAGAGGCTGCAGAGCCGTAGCATTGTCTTATTCTACCATTAATCTACAGGGAATAGGCCTGCAAATGGACGAAAATCTCTGCCAAGTTAAAACGAAGGAACTGTACTTTCTGAAGTTACTGCACAGATGATTTTATTCAGCTTAGCAGTTACAGCAGGTCTAGCCTCCATTTTCTTACTAGCGTCGCCCTCAGACTGAATAAAATCGCCTGGAGGTAGCAAATATAACAAGTTCGTTCTTCGACCCCGTGACTTCTGCAGAGTCATGAAACCGTCTAGGGGAGAATGATAAGTTAAAGAAGTGGGCGTAATGGACAAAGGAATGGGTGGGATGGGTTGCGGTGTTGGTGGGAGATGGAATAAAGTGGGAAAGATAGCCTGCCTTGTGAGATGGATGTTGTGTAATCAGTGGTTTCAGGGCAGCCAACGTTTAATGTAACATGTTTTCCAAGAGTGAAAGTGCCAGGGGGTAAAGAAATGTGCGTGGAGGACCAAAAAAATGGAAGAAACTGGAATTAAAGAAAGGAATGGGGATGGACCTTGGAAGTATGTATTATGAAAATGGGCGTTGCAGGAATAGTAACTTAAGTGCAGAATTTCATTTTATAATTTTCCCCAACAAACAACATCAGCAAAACAGAAACAAGATAAGGCCACGTTGCTCTCATTTACTTTGCATCTTACGCTGTAGCTAAAAACTCATTATCGGACTGCAGATATTGTCCCTAGCCACTGGTTGATGTTAACAGCTTCATAAAGGCAATTGGTGAGATAGAAATGGGTTGAGCTGAGGGTGTTTCTTGATGTAGTACTATAATATTGAAAACCTCTTGATGTATAGGGGTAATATTAATAACTGATCTGAATAATGTTGTTATGCAGTCATGAATGGCTAATTGGAGAGTTATAAACGTATGTAAAATGAAGGTTGATGCCATGGATCGGAGTAACTAAATGGGCCTGAAATTGTAACACCAGATTGCAAAATATAATGAGAATTTTGAAGTGTATAATGAGAGAGAGAGAGAGAGAGAGAGAGAGAGAGAGAGAGAGAGAGAGAGAGTTATAGTGACATGTAATTTGCTTTCTTGTAGAAAAATCACTGACTCAGTCTTACTGCTAGGCAGCGCCAGGAAAAGTGCTTGAAAAGAAGGAAAAATAATAATTTTTGTTTTTGGAAAAAACTTTCAATAGAGTATCATCAGAAGTGGTAAAGTTGGAAATGGAAGTAGTTTTAGGGTTCCTCTTCTTGTCTTTGATGTTACATCAGAGTCAGGGGGCACTGGAGAAATATCATCTGACCCTCAAACAAATGTTTAAGATATATTGTATTTTCATGAAAAAGGGTTGGAACAAAGGCTTTCCCTTCCTGTTGTTTGCAATCAGAGAGAGGCCAAACGTGTCCTTAGGCTAGCCCATCTGAGCTGATTTTTTGCCATGATGTGAGAGGTCCATTAAAGTTGCTCAGGGAACAATGGGTCAGTGATGATGGTTGTGTTAGTCTGTTAACCACGAGCGAGAGGACGGGTGACCCCCTAGTGCTGCATGTGTGATGGTGGTGTCCATGCAGCTGAGACGGTGGATAAGCAGGGCTATCGTTTGACGTTGGACCAGACTGTCAGTTGGAGAGAGAACAAGAAGGCATGACGGAGTTAACTGATAAACTCTCATATAACAGCTGAACTACGTGCTGACCTGGCCTCCCTTCTCGGGAAGTATCCTGATGTTTTCCGGAACACTCCTGGGCTGACGGAAGCAACACAGCACGATGTGGATTCCGGAGACCTCTGTCTTGCGTAGCAGCACCCTACAAAACGAGTTCGCAAAAGCAGTCCATTCTCCAGCAGGAGTTGACCTATACATGTTACAGCAGGGGTTGGTTGATCTGTGCCAAATTGAGTGGTGCTCCCAGGTCGCCTTAGTTTCAAAACCCAGTGGGTCCTATCGTTTTGCATAGATTACCGTAGGGTCTATTCCCTCACTAAGATTGACACCTACCCACTCGTAGAGTAGATGACCGCATCAACAATACAGTCACTTGAAAGTTCATCGTAGAAAATTGATTTACTGAAGGGATATTGGCAAATCCCACGTATAGAAAGGGCTCAAGAAATTTCCTGCTTTGTGACTGATGGTCATACTGATAAATGCAAAGTTATGCTAAACGGTATGAGAAACGCTTCAGCCATGTTCCAGAGGTTAATGAACAAACTTACTAGTGATATCAAGGGATGTGTCACATTAATGATTTGATTATATTCAGCAACTCTTAGGAGTAGCAATTAACCCAGCTAGATGCCTTGCTGCAGAGACTATTGCCTGCTAATCTAGTAATCACTCTAGAGATGTGCGACTTTGTAAAGGCCCAGGTTCAGTATTTAGGCTACATGATAGGACTGGCCAAAGTAATTCGTCTAATGCCAGACTTGAGGCCATTGTTAACTTCAGGCAACCCAAGAACAAAAGGGAACTGCAGAGATTCCTGGATATGATAGGTTATTGTCAGAGGTTTGTCTTGAATTTCTCTGATGTTGTAGCTCCCCTCACAGACCTACTGAAGAGGGGAGTTAAATATGAATGGAAGAAGGAATATGATGAGGAATATTCTAAAAGTAAGGGGATTCTGTCTAATTAGCCTGTGCTCTAAACCCCAAATTTCAGTAATCCTTTTGTATTAACTGTTGATACTATCGGTTTTGTTGGCGATGCAGTCCTTTTACAAGCTAATGATCATAGTGTTGAACTACCTGTTTATTACTTTAGCAAAAAGTTTAATGTTGCTCAGGAGAATTATTCCACTACTGAAAGGGAAATCCTTGCACTCATACTTGCCCTACAACATTTCTCAATGTACTCTGGTTCAGTTTAACCCCTGTTACTGTGCATACAGATCACCACCCTCTCAAGTTTCTAGCGAAATTTAGATAAGTATCAGGGGTTAAACCGCTGGGTCCTATTTTTTCAAGAGTGCGCTCTGGATGTTCACTAAGTGGGAGTGAATGCCAACCTGAATGATGAATTTTCAGTGTTGGTGTGCGGCAGAGATCTGTTCTGAGCCCTCTGCTGTCCATTGTGGTGGTCGAGGCAATGGCGAGTGATTCTAGGCAGGGCCGAATGAATGTGGGGGCTACTGGGACTATATTCCTGGGGTCCTCACACAAAAGAGGTCCCCACAAAACAGGATGAATACTGATCTTAGAAATTTCTTGCCCCCAAGACAGAATGAACTGAAGGCACCAGCATGTGTACTGTAAGGCAAGGTATATCTTAAAAATACGATGGGTGTCTGTGGAAAATGTATGCAAATTCAGGATAATTCTTTACTGAACCTGTCCTAAAAGACTCTAAATTCATCTGCAAAAAATATAATTGATTTCTGGACGAAGCAAAGCCGTGGACCCAAACACGAAGATAGTTTCCCGCTTACCCCAGGATCCCTAGCCTTTTACCACACATCTTGATGCTTGACATTTTAGGTGACCTCCACATGATGCTGTGGCCGAGGGTCGCCACAACTCTTAAACCGGCTAAGACTCTGGGACCGGCCTACCGTAGGAGTTACTGTATGCAGATGACTTGATGGCAGAGGATAAGAGGGAGGCCATAGTGAGTTATAGGAGGTGAAGAGATGGAATGGAGTCCATGGGGCTGATAATGAATGTGAACGAAAAGAAGAAGCGAAGAAAATGGTGCTGATCACTGGAGTGGATGGTGGAACAGGTGGCGAAATGAGTATGGCCATGTACTGCGTGTTGGAAGCTATTGGAAGCAATTTGTTCTATATGAATAATGTGGTGTGAGGTGGAGCTATAGGACTACGGGTCTCTCTCTCTCTCTGTTCCTGAATCCATACTATAACCCGTCCTCAGATGGGAACAAAGGTCAAGTTGATGTTGATGACTGTGAACGCAAGTAGTGTTGTGGTGTCAGAAGACGTGATCAGCAGGATGTGATCGGCCGCACTGGGTTGAACATGTGGAGTCTGTCCGTAAGTTTACAGGCGCCGTATTTCTAGTTACCTACAGATATTTCCTAACATCTCTTCCTTTATGCTGTGTCGATATATTAAAACGACATACATGGTATACAAGAGAACGATGAGGTGTAATATAATAAATAAATCGCTTAGCAAAAGGCACTACGACGCCATACTACTTAGAATAGCCTACCACCTTGAGCATAAAGATTAGAATTATTGAACGGATGGGTGGGGTTTCGTTGAATGACACAAGAACAAATGGCAAAACTGTAAATTAGCAGTTGATAGATCAGCTGGGATTGGCTGCATTAGCGACATACGTAAAGGGAGGACAAAGTTACTTGGATATGTGAAAAGAATGGAGGATGAAGATGGATTGAGATCTGTCAGTGTGATAGTGGAGGGTACAGCACCAAATGGTAGGCTGAAGTCCTGGAATAAGGTCCTATAACATGACATCAGTTTATTTGAGCAGAGATAGTGCCAGAGATGGAGCACAACAGACAACAGGCAGGAGGTGAACATCGATGCTGCTACAAATCGTGTTAACTTAAGACCACTCAAAGCGAACGAAAATGACTGATGTTTTATGCAAGAAACTGGAAAGTGATATCTTAAAGCCTCCACCAATCAGATACACCTGAGATAAGGCCTTTCTGTCACATTTCAGTACCTCATCTAAGGTTTAAGACGATAAGAATCCCCTCCTAAGAATAATAAAATCGTTAGTAATATAATTACAATTTCTTTTGTCACCTGAGGATTAGTGAAGACGATCAACGTCATATGTTGTGTAAGGTGGATTCAGTACTGTAAGCCTATAATTCAATAACTGTAGCCTACATTAAACGTATATTAGCACTGAATGGAATATTGCTTAAGCAAACAAGGGAAAACATGTGTATTATCTTAATGTAGGTTCAGTTATAGTACAAGCAGATGGTAGCATGCAATGTTCCTTTCTTATCTAAGGTTATATTTGACAAAGTAATATTACACTGGTGCATGTCTGCATAAACTATGAAAGAAGGGTGTGGCTCATCTTTTATATGCCAACCATTTGTTTATGTTTATCTCTGGGTTAAGGTAAATGGTTACTTTTCATTGCAATATACTGGATTGTGCCTGACAATCAGTTTTTGTAAGTATATTGGTAAAACAATTTGTTGCACAGTGCATGAGTGGTACCGTACTTAGGGCGGGTTTTCGCGACGTTAAAATTTAAGCTGGTTTTCCTAATCTTGGTATAGTATTACATATTGACTGTCTTGTGATACTCGTTTTCGTGAAGACCAAAAGTCAGTACGAAATCCAATCTTAGTTAAGATTAGTCGAGCTTATTGAGTTTTGATAAGGATTATTCAAGATTAGGTCAATGTTGTTCCCGAGGTATTTTGACTGATATTGACTTGGTATTGATTTCTCCATAATGTAAACACACACAGCGTGCTGGCTTACTGGATAAAAATGTAGGTTTCTGTGGTGAAGCAAACAGTACAGTGGACATAAGCTTCATGTGAGTAGTGTAGATGACAGAGTTAACACGGCATGATATAATGAAGTGAAACATGCTACCACATGATCAGTTGCTTTCCTGTATTAACGACATTCTTCATATACAATATTGTTGTCAAAATTTATTTTGACTTGTAATTCTCGTTAAAACCCACCTAGAGTCTGAAGTGAGTCAACTGCGCATGCGTCCGCCGACGCCATTTTATCTGTGAGAGAGAGTGAGTAAAACATTATACAATTCGTGCTGATTTTCGGCTTAGTCTCTCGAGGACTGAACTCCTCTGTGAACATGATACCAACGAAGAGTTGAACTTTCAGAAAACACTGGAGGTCAGGTGTCGGAGGGAGCATCAGGAGGAGGAGTGAGGCCGTGAGGTAGTGTTTTGGCTCAGTGTGGAGTGTTGGGAGTGGGAGGTCCCTCAATTTTACCAGTGTACTTACAGCAGGGGGTATACACACGCACACACCATCTTATTTGACATTTTTTGTTTGATTATATGTGCTTGGTTACACCGTAGAGGCCAGTGCTGTGAAGGTAGACGCCGCAGGAAGGCTCGGCAGATAAAGGTGGTGAACATTGTAACCCTGCCAACGATTTCCTGTTTAGTATACCATTTTAATGTTTCTTTTGCATCAATCGTTTTCGTATTGCTTAGTGTATTATATACGCGTTCAAATTTTATTATGAAAGATAAATCTACACGATGTAAGTAAATTCCAGAGAAATACAGTGTAAGGTGCGTTTGACAGGTGACAAGGGTGTTGCATTATATTGCCATTAGAGTGGCTGTATTTTAGTTAATTAAAAAATGTTAGTCTGCTTGTTAGTGATGTGTAATGACAAAATGTTGCTAAACAGTGAGTGATCATTTGTAAATGTCTTTACTAAAAAATTCTGATTATTGGATGGTCAATCAGCTGGTGACAAAATCAGCTGATTTTAAAAATTATTTGCTTATTTATTTGATTGGTCACAAGAGTTTTGTTTATGTTGTTGGAATTGATTTTCTCAGAATAGCAAGTTTGCTGCAAAATTCAGATTTGAGGACAAATCCAATCCCACATTTTCATATGCATGTATAGAAAAAGACCTTGGCAGGTGTTATCTTTGGCAGGTGTTATCAGATACAAATGTCTGAGAACACTTCTTATTTCATTGGAATAATGTTACCATGCTTGGTTAATGTCATGGGTGTTAGACAAGGGAAGAACATTTTTTTTGGTGCTGGTAATTGTTTAGCAGTATTCCAGTTTTGGGTTAGATTACTAGTAGGTGTCAGCTGTTTTAATTAAAGGCTGGCAACAAAAGCTGCCAGACAGACCTAACCATCATTGAAGTTTTTTTTTTTTTTTTTTTTTTTTATAACAAGGTTAGATGAGATACTGAAGTGCAAATGTGGGTAAAACTATACAGAAAGTTAATGGTATCATAAAACTGAAAATTCACTGAGGATATACCAGTGCAATAATCTTATGTTTGTGTGAGTGTTTGTAATAGAATTTTTTTTTTTTGGTCAGTCCTTAATAGTTGTAATCCCAGATTTATCCAAAAGTCAACCCAGCGAACTGCAATCTGAAGTTGCCCTTCTGCAGCCCACCATCCCCCCTTTTAGAGGATGGGGTGATAGTTGGAAGACATTTTTATAGCTGGGCAGTAGAGCTTCCTGGTTCTATTGGTGCCATGGCTTGAAGACATCCCTCTGTAGCACCAGTAACAAAAATGGAAAAATAAAGATGCCACTATATTGAAGGGGTTCTGGGTATTTATTTCCTTTTTTGCTGTTTCTTTAGCGCGCAATCTTACCGTACCCAGTGGATTTGTGCTGTCTTATAGTGTATGCCTGTATGTGTGTTTTTGTGTGCAAATGAATATTTTTATTTTTTATGAATATTTTTAATTTCCATGATCTTGGGTTAGGTTAGCTTAGGTTGAGATAGCTCAGCTTGTCAGATGAGCCAAAAAGGACCATCAGGGTAAGTTAGGTTAGGTTACTTTTATTAGGTTAGGTTAGGTGACAAACAAGAGCTCATGCAGGGTTAGGAGGTAACTATGATTGTCATAGTCATATTATGGTTATTATTCATTTGCACAACAAATGAGGCTTCAAAACTCAGATGAACTAAAAAATTGTCAAATGGAACAATTAAAAAAAAAAAAAAAAACGAAGATAGGAAACGGCAATAAAGGAAATATTTACCTGGTTCTGGAAAATATTGGGTGCCCTATGATACGGAGTTATGTTACATGCATTTTTTTTTTTTTTTTTTTTTTTTTTTTTTACCGGTATTTATCACTCAAGCTCATGGGACAGGTTTTCAGCTGAAGTGTACACTAAATATGAATAAATTAAAAATTAATAGAGCAAACCAGTACTGTGGGTTGTGAACTTGAGTATGTTCTAAGTGCAAGGAAGGTTATCTGTTAATCTCAGACAACTGTTGTTGAAAAAGAAACATCTGTATATGGGTGAACACCATTCTAAATGTTATGTAATTAAGTAGCTGAACAGTTATGGTATAAAAAAAATGTAGTTTGGCTTGGGAATATAACGATGACTTTGCTAAAACATGATAAGTCCATTATTTTTACTAACATATTGCAAATACTATACTAGTGTAGGGTATGCAGTCAATTAATTTGTACAAGTATTTGGAGAGGATGGAGGGTGAAAGACTGACAAAGAGAGTGTATGTGAGTGAGGTGGAGGGGGGAAGAGAGAGGGGGAGGCCGAGGATGAGATGGAGGGATGGGATGGAGAGGTATATGAGAGAGGGGGGTGTGAGTTGGGAGCAGGGCAGTGAAATGGCGGGGGACAGGGCGACTTGGAGGCGATTTGTTTGTGGCCACCCCAAACGGGATTGAGGCGTCTGGCAATAGATAGATAGATAGATTTGTACATCATGATGATTTTTTGCCACTTTCAAGGATTTCTTTTAATAAAATCTCTGCTGATGTCGTCACTTTCCCCATTTTAGAGGTGGGTGCACCTCATGGAGTGGTCCTGCCCGTCAGTGACTCCCTAAAATTTTTCAAACACCAGCTGCTTCACAGCCATAGACTTTAGTGAAACTCCACTTGTATATTAAGGCCCTCATGATCATCTGCCTAGTACTATACCTTTGTACTTGTTCCTTTGCCTGGCTGTCAGTTGGCATTGCATTGCTGTCAAGAGTTATTGTTAGTTGCAGGGTTTGAAGTTGTGTGAAATTACCGGTAATGGTGAATGCTGAAATGTTTTGGATGACTGATAAGACCATGTTTGCAGTGGGTACAGGGGCAGAGCTTGTTGACATTTTCAGTGCACTAGATTTTGTCTGCCCAGCTAAAATTTTAGAGGTGAAGTAATAAATACGTTGGAATGTGAATGTTTTTGGCGTGTCAGATAGAGCCAGGATTCCGGGGGCTTGAATGAGGAGTGAATGGAAGCATGGCTCATTGGAGTGGGCAAATTTGGGCTACTGCTCACCCTGCCCTTGGGTGGGAAAAGTCTGGATGATGATGATGGTGTAGTAATAAATGGAAATGTTTCCTTGCATAAAGTCAAATGTTTGTTGGAGAAGGATGTTTGGTGATATTTTACATTTTGGTGAGGGAGGTACAGTATTATTTATATCATTTAATGAACCAACTTTATATCTTTCAGATGGCAGTTGTGTGAGGTGTGATGTAACCAGTAGGTAAAAAGAGCCAGTGCGTTAGCCTTGGCTGCCTCACCCTAAAGATGACCACACTTTCTCGGCCGGGAAGCCTCCGAAACCCAGAGGTGGCCGACCTCTTTGAACGTGATGACCCGGATAGACTTTTTGATGACCTGCGTGAAATTGGCCATGGAAGTTTTGGAGCTGTATACTATGCCCGTCATTTGGCCACCAAGGAGGTAACACATGGATCTTACTTAGGTTTATGTTGGCTTCAGTAATCTGTTGTATTATGATCCTATACAGTATTTTGTTTCTACTGTTGATTGATATGTATACATTTCAATATTGAATTTTTGGACACTTTTAGTATTACAGTATTTGGGGTTGTATTTTGCCCGGTACTTATTTGAAACTTTAATGCTTCAGTCAGAATTTGTGATTTTCTTGTTCAGACTTTACTGTACTTGATAGTGGCCATTAAAAGCCTTTTGGTTTCTACATTGCACATGGGTGGCAGTCCATGCTGAAAATAACCTTTTTTTTTTTTTTTTTTTTTTTTTTTTTTTTAATGTTGGTCTGAAATAGATGTGCCATGTCTCCATGGTTATTCAGTGTATGTGTGGATGGGGTTAAAAAAAAGATATACATCAGGTAGGACAGTGGGTGTTGGGATGTTGCTAGTGAAAGATGGTGGGTTTTGGAAATTGGCTGCAGATTTTGTTTGCTCTGTTGCAGTACTATATTCTTAACCCCTTAACCGCGACATCCCTTTTGAAAAGACTTGTCGACTGACTGTGGTGTTCCTTTATCCACAATTCTATTTCAAAAACTGCACCCTGTACGAACAAAAAACAAAGGTGCTACAGTTCGTAGGGGACAAACAAAAATATACACCTGCTAGTGAAAGTGATACGAGCAACTCGAGTATTAAATATACCCCAAAAGAAAAGAAAAAAGTGCCAAACAAGCAACCACACCACGCTTGAAATTACCATCCCCAACTTATGTTACACCCACAAAGTATCCAGGGCTTCTGTTTGGTCCTGGTGAAAGTGACAAGGAATATAGTGAATTCAGTGATACTGGTGATCCGAATGAAAGGTTGAGTGATGGGAATGAAGATTTGGCATATGATCTCACCAGTGTTGGTGAAGAGAATTAGGTGGAAGAAGTACTCACAGCCATGACGCGCACCACTACCGTGACTTTGACTGCCTATTCCTCACACGACCACCACCACACACAACTTTCACACTCATCAGTGTCTAGAAAAGCGACTCGTAAAATGTAAATAAGTGAAAGAAACTAATTTATAAGTGTAAATGAATGAATATTTAGAAAATAAAAGTGTCTGGTGTAAGCTGTGTAAATATATTTCATTGGGTTTAGCATTGTTTACTATTACTGACTAGTTTTTGACTGTTAAATATAACACTATTTTATTTTATAATGTCTGTAAAATAATGATACTGAAGAGCTAAATGACACATACACCATAGTGCAGATCTAAGTGACGTGTTTAGTGGTGCGTCGTGGTGAAGTGTGGTGGGTGAACGTGGGGGTGGTTGAGGACGACGGATAGCTACAGTGACACACAATAACATAAAAAACTACAAGGGCACTCAGCAGAGCACATACCTCTGCCGAGGCCCAACATGCAGTTCCTTTTAATTCAGTAGTCAAGTCCTATTTGTTACTGTATGGCAGCTGGGAAAAGACAATCCCCCTATAAAAGCATATTTAAATCCGCTAGATCCGGAATTTTATATGGATCCGCGCCAAACTGTACACATTCTTAGATACCAACATCCTAAATATGCGTGATTTTTTTCATCAAGATCCATGCAGTATTCATTGAAAAATTTATGAAAATGCCGAAAAATGCCATGTCTCACAATGTTAAAGAAAGTGAAAAAAAAAATCCTGGATCAGCACTTTTATCCGGATCCGCACCAAAATATAATGGAGTCTGTTCCGGGCCAAGGCCCATTCTTCTACCGAGTTTCATGGAAATTCGTCCAGTAGTTTTTTGTGTAATCTTGCTCACAAATCAACCAACCAACCAACAAACAAACGGACAGGGGTGAAAACATAACCTCCTTGATGGAGGTAATGACGTTGCTTCCACTTAGCTCTGTGGCAAAGTAGGAGCATCTAGACATTCACGTAAGTGCTCATAGGTAAGTAGAAAGGTTTAGCTTTCTTGTGCATGTATTAATTTTTTTGTCTTGTGTATTATGAAAATTATTGAATTGAAAGTGGGTAACTTTTGGGTGGATTGCCACACCAGGGGCCTCACTTTTACCACCTTAGCTGCATTCGAGGGGCTAAGGTGAGCAGGAGTTGCAAGGCTTGGTGAATGAGTTTGGAAATTTGTTTGAGGAACTAAAATATTGAAAGTGAATGTAGTAAAATGTAAAGCAGTGGTCTGGAGAGGTATGACTTCAGGGAGTTAACTTGAATGTTCAGGAAATGGAAAGCATTAGTCCCTTCAGATATTTATGCAGTGTAATGAGCCATGTTGTGAGTTAAGAGGGTGCATTGTGAGAAAAGGTACTGCAGGGGAGGTTATTTTCAGCTACAGTGAGGACAGTGATAAGAGTAGGAAGGTGAGCACTGCCCTAGGGTGGGAAAGGGCTGATTGATGATGATGTCACTTGGGGAATTATTGTGTGATTTTATATACAGTATGTCTATATTTATATTTTTCTTGAAGATAAGATTGATTTTTCCTATATCTTTCATTTGTAGGCTATATTCCTTATGATTTTTTTTCTATAGCTCCATGTCTGATTTACAGATTTCCACGGTAATATTGCTTCTTGTTATTCTTGTTTTTAATGCTTTTTGGAAGGTCATAGTACATTAGCCATTGTTTGCAGGTGGTGGCAATTAAGAAAATGTCGTATAATGGAAAACAAAGTGCTGAGAAGTGGCAAGATATTTTAAAAGAAATTAGATTCCTTCGCAGTCTACGCCATCCTAACACCGTTACATACAGAGGCTGTTATCTTAAAGAATCTACTGTTTGGGTAAGTTGTGGATTTTGCTATGTAGTTGTGGCAGCTTGAGCTCACCAGATATTGTAATAACATTCCAGAGACAACCTGATACAGTACAGTCCAGAGACAACCTGATACAATACAATCTCCCAAATCTGAACATACAGTTTCCAAATGCTTCGACCTCCCAAAATATTTTTTCATGCAATAGAAAGATGTTGGTGGCATCTCTCCCCACACAAGCACTGCATGTTTGGAGGTAAAGTTTATTTGTGGACAAGAATGTCCACAGATGATATATAAGTAATACAAGATACTTCATTGCATTTACAGTTCTTGATACTGTAGGTTAGTTTTTACATGATTTTCTCATAATTATCATTGTGATTCAACTTTCCAAAATATTCCATTTTCCACAAAGCCATTAGACCCAAATATTTCAGATTTGACTGCATACCATAGTTTACAAGCCTGATGATAGGTGGTAGCTTTATAGAGGAAGGGACAGATGTAGTCTCTGGGAATGGAGAGAGTTGTATTTTTAGAGGTTGTTATGGATGTAGTTCCAGGGATATTGAGAGAGTAATTTATGTGGCTCACTGTTGTTCTTGGGAAACATAAGTGCTGTAATGTTGAGGAATGTGTGTGCAGATCATGTAACCATTCCTTGATCAAGTGGAGTTGCTGGGTAGTATATATTACTGGGATGATTTTCAAGCAGCCATAAGTCAGGTGTACACAGTTTGCCATTTAATTGCATATGGTTTTTGTTGATAGTGTTGTTATGTTTGTTGTAGCTTCGGGTTCATCTGGGTGTGAATGAAGGCTACAGATTACCTTCTGCAATCCACCACCTTCCTTTTGAGGGATAGGGAGAGAGTTGAGGGGCATTTGTATAACCAGGCAGATCCACTGCCCAGCTGTATTTGTTCCCATGACTGGAAGGTGACCCCCTTTAGCAGCTGTTATCTTTTCGTGAAAGTTATATGAAAATGTACTTCGTGACTACATTCTAATCATTCCAGTTCAGCTTCCCATGTACGTGGGATCCAGATAGCGGATACAGGAAACAGCTTGTAGGAGTACCTAGTAGTAGGGCTTAGAGAAGTTGGTAACACATGCAGTGTCTCCATTTTTCATCATTCTGTTCCACTTTTCCATTTCCAAAGATTTAAGTAATATATTAAAAAAAAGGCACAAATAGCAACAGGGTAGAGATTAATGGTTATTGCATTGATTTTTTCTTGTTTTTATATAAGTACTGTATCCCAGTTCCCCAGTTATAAAATTTTGGGTAGTATTAAAAATAAAGTTACTGTATTATAAGCAGCCATCAACAAAGTATCATTTACATTAGAGCATATGTACACCCATTCACTGATTATTCAAGCCTTCACAATTCATAACTGTCTCCCGCAGTTTATACTGTTCACTTATTCTGTTTGCATTTCGCAAGATTCAAAGTTCAGCGATTGCCTTTCAGTCAGTTTTTAAGTTGTAGTCCTTGTTAAACTCTTTCTATACTTTATCCATTATTGTTTTCAGTCTGAGGGAGTTTTTCTTAAGTTCAGTAAATAGTCTTCATATCCATCCATCCATCCATCATCCAATCCTACATTGCCCCATGAGGAGCGTAGGAGGCCGGGGCTAGGCAGTTGGTCCTGACATTTAATCATATAATAAGATTAATTGATTAAAGCAGGGGTTCTTAACCTTTTTCCTTGTCCAGACCCCCGATGGATTGCACACGATGTCCCCTTACCCCCTTCACCAGACTCAAAATCACCACCATCACCATTTCCATTAGGTGCCAGTATGACATGAGAAGCTGCCAGTAGTGTGGGTGTACTCTGTATATGGATAATTAAGAACATTGCAGGAAAGAAAATCATTAGGATTTTATCCACTTCATTTGCTTGTGAGAAAACAGCAAATGACAAATATATAGACTAGCTACAACTATTTGTGGGCTCCTGGCCTTCGGTTCCTTCTTCCTTGTATTAAAACAAAAAAAGTCTACAATAACTTTGATTCCTGTGTTTTTTATTATGAAAGAGTATTTTTACTTCTCACATACTTTAATGAGTTTCATTGAAAAAGCAAACAGACAAACAAACAAAGCAAACTAAAAACATCTATCTATCCGTCAATCTATATACTGCCAGACGTCACACTCCCATAAGGGGTGGCCATTTGACTTTGAGTTATTTGTTTTTTGGGGAGGGGCACTAACCCTCCACCAACCAACTTGTTGACACATAGGGAGCACATATGGTTTGGTTATATGGTTACCACCCAGCGTTGTAAATGGTTTCTTGGCTGACAGGAAACCATTTGGCTTGTCACTCAATGTAAAACCACATGTAAAGAAAAGCAATAAGAAGTGACAGGAAAAATGGGAGAAATAGGAAAAGAGGAGGGGAGGCATGGAAAAAGAATGATACAGGCTAAGCAAGAAGTAGACAACACTACATCAAGTGAGTGGATGATGGTCGTCACCAAACAAAGCAAACTAAAAACATATATGTTTAATTCAAGCTGAACTCTACTACATCCCCCCCCCCCCCCCACATAACCCCAGATTTTGGTCCCCATACCCCCATGGGGCATAGATACTCCCGATGAAGTACCCCTCAGTTTCATCTCATCATGGCAGTTTAATATGAGCAGTCATTCCCATGGTGTAACAAGTTAAAGGACCTGTAATGCATGCACTTTTAGATCTTCTTAAGCAATATAACTAAAATCATTTGGCACTATTGGGTGTGCTAAAGTCTACTAGTTGTATTGAATAAGTTCCTTAAGTTATATTTATTCTTGTATTTATTTTTTCAGTTAGTGATGGAGTACTGCTTAGGCTCTGCCTCAGACATTATTGAGGTTCACCGTCAGCCACTGCGTGAAGAAGAGATCAGTGCCATCTGTGAGGGTTGCCTACAGGGTCTGTCTTACCTTCACTCTCTGGGCAAGATTCACCGCGATGTCAAGGCAGGCAACATTCTTCTTACTGAAAATGGCACAGTTAAGCTTGGTAAGTGAAATATTATCATTAAAGCTGTATGGTTTTCCAAGTAGGTGCAACGGACAAACATTGTTATACAGTGCTTCAGTGATTGGGTTAAGGCTATTTTGTTTTTCTTTTGGGATAGCAGAGAAAGGATCCTACCAATGTGTACCTTGTACTGTAAGTTGCTAAAAAGTAGAGTAATGGATCTGTAAGGAATTCAGTTCTGTATACAAGTTGTAATAGCTGGGTCCAAAAGAGATGCAGTGGTAGCTATTAAGAGGCAGACTGCAGGTTGAGAAATTTTCCTTGTGCAACAAGTGGGTATGTTTAGGTAATTGATCACTGAATGGGAAGTGTGTGGGATGATGGCACAGCTGATTGGAATGTATTGAGGAGTTGTGTTACTGTACCAGTGAAATGTGATGAGTGCAGGAGGAGGAGCAGTGGCTTATTCCAGTGCTAGAATGAGAAGTGAACTGAAGAACTGTAGACTTCCTAACTATGAAGGGGCTTCTCCTTTGTGCTGAGGGTACTGTCTACAAAATGTGTGATAAGAGTTATGGTATTGCTGTTGTTGCTCAACCACAGTCCGTTTGATTGAGCAAACCAGTCAAGAACAGGTAAGCATCCACTCTCTGGAGTTGACTCTTATGTTCCCTACACCATTGATGGTGTGTTTGTGTCCTAATGTGGCATGTGTTGTGCAGTGCTCCCTTATGTGTGTTGTGTTGTGTGGGCCTTGTTGTGTTGTGTGGGCCTATTCTACAAGCTGGGCACATGCCATCTGATTCCACACAACCAAAATCTAAGCTGGTAGCAGAAGAGGGCTGGGTGATGTTCTGTTCTAACTTCTAAGCCTTGCCTGATGAGCTTGATCATCTTTATTTAAGAATACCTCCAATGGATGGATGTGAGGAGGGAGGCTTGTAGTTTGGTGTTAAGGTCAAGTTGTATTGCCCTGTGTGTGAAGTGAGTGTGCAGGTTTGTCTTCATTGCTAGTGCTGGAATGTCTAGAGGTGGGATATTGTTGTAGAGGGTTTGATCTTGTTTATGTGGTGATTATTTTATATGCCTATGTGTGCTGTATGTGTCTCATGTATTGACAGGAGTTTTGTGTATTGGCACAGGCTACTGCTTAGAATTGTGTGCCCCTCACATCACGATAGTCTCTGACAGGAAGGACTTTAGTTTCAGGGTGTAAGTGGGCTGCAGGAGTGGTGTTGGTGCAGCCATTGGTGATGCATAGGATATTTTGTATGATGTGGAAGATGTTGTAATGGTTATTAGATAGAATGGGAGTCCATGCCTGGGAGATGTAGGACATCACAGGTTTAATATATTGCTTTTCAGAGTAAGGAGAGTGTTTCTTTTTGTTGCCCAAAGTCTAGGCCTGTAGTTGTCCTAAGTGTATTGAGTCGGGGGTTGTACCGCCTCTTGATGTCTTGTACATGGTCCATGAAGGTGAGTCTGGTATCATATGTCACTCCAAGGCCCTCCCCCCCCCTCCCCTCCTAAAAAAAGAAAAAAAAGTACTTTATAATAGGCGGTGAAACTGCTGGAGAGCCCTCATGGATAGAACATAGGATTGTATTTTTTTCTCAATGACCTAATTATTATTGTGATTTTTAAAAATTACCACAAAATGTAGTTTTTTATATCAACTTCAGAAACCTCATCAGTTTTACACACAAACTGAGGCAAGTGTCCACCTGCGATGTTGAATTTTCAGCCTCCAAAATCAGTCTTTTGAGATTGTTTGTCCCTACTAACCTAGCCTAATTCAACCTAGCCCAACCTACCCTAACAATTTAACCTAACCAACTTGAACGATTTGGGGACGAAATGAATTTTGGGTCTGAATCGATCCATTGTTGTATGTAAGTTGCTACTGCAAGCATCAACAAATCTAACAAGGTGCTCTTTAGTAACATAAAATGTTATTTCTGCAGAATTGGATGTCATACATGAATTATACAATTATGAAAGAGCACAGGGAGACTGACACTCAGTAATGTTAATCAAACAAATGTTTTGATTGGTCACTGCAACTTTCCCAGACAGTACATGTTTACATTGGCTGTAGCAACTCTCCTGGGTCTTCCAGGAGTAATGAACCCCCCATTAAGCTTCTTGGATTTCACAAATTATTATTTATTATTAGTATTATTATTATGTATATTTGTGTCTATCTTATTAAAGGCAGTTGGTACTAAAGAAATGCTTGTTGGACATGAAGTCACTGCATGTGTTTTTATATGTACTGTATGTCAGTATTTATGTAATGATTGCCACTTTCCTCATTTGAGGGCAGAAAAGGAGAAAGCTCATATCAGTGTTTAATACAGTATAGTCTAATTAGCCATTTGGTTTAAGAATACTTTAGAAAGAATATGGGTTTGTCATATTCTTTTTTTCTGCCACTGGACTGTGTGAAATAGGTTGCTAAAGGATGAAAATTTATGTTAAATTGAAAAATAGTCACATATACTAGATAACTCAAGTGCTTGTACTGAGTGCATAGGTCTCTGAAATATTGTGTGATATTTGCAGCTGATTTTGGCAGTGCAAGTATTACATCCCCAGCAAACAGTTTTGTTGGTACACCTTATTGGATGGCGCCTGAAGTTATCTTGGCAATGGATGAAGGGCAGTATGATGGAAAGGTATGTTGTATGATTATCTTTAACCAGTACTTTTAGCTGAATTCTCTTGCGTTAACGTTATGTAATGTGCAGTGATATTGATGTCAGATGAAATAAGTGTGTTGTGCTTATTTGTCTGATCCTTTGTCAGTGTACAGTAGACACCCTCTATAACAAATCTTGGTATAATGGGTTTTGGATTTAACAGACGCCTCAGAGCCCACTTGAACTTTCCTTGGCTATACCAAACAATGGTCGTTAAATACACCAGTCCTGTATGAGACGGCCCTTGCATGTATTCAGTATGGACGGTGGGTGTTAGCGCCAAAGTGGTGACATGTAGAGGTGTGCGTACGTAGGAGGACTACTGGGCCTTGAAAGCAGGCTGTGAAGCCTATGCCCAGAGTCGGTCACATAAAAAAAAAAAAAAATGGGGCACAGGTATGCTGCCCTTCTGAGCTGAAATTGCCATCTCCCCATCATGATTGCTGAGTTGTTGTAATAAATTACTGTATACTGGACTGTACTAGTCATGAAATGCTGTAACAAGAAAGTGAAATAAGCTGCAAAAAGATGACATTATGGGCTAAGTGTTAAATGGTTATAGTTTATTACTTTTAGTACAAGACTATATTTTTCTCATATATTTTCAAACATGTGCTTTCAGACATAAGGAGATCCTCAGATTTGATTAATTTTCGGCTTTACTAAACCTGGCTTCCTCCCTGTTAGTCCGTTATAGCAAAGGTCTGCTGTAATATTAAAGTTAAAACAAAGTGATGATATCTAGGATTGGTGGTACTGCTGTCAAAGACAAGGGAGAGTGGCCATGTGCAGTTTGCCACAAGGGCGTGGGAAACAATTCCATCTTGTTCAGTGTTTGTGATAAATGGTGCACAAGAGAAATAGTGGTAACAGAGGTAGACTGTGAGATAATGGTGATTTTATGTGTTTGGCATGTCAGGGAGAGCAGGTGGAGATTGTCAGGCGTGAAAGGATTGAACTTGCTGGTGAGTCTCTTGAGTGTGTGGAAGAGTTTTGTTATTTGGGAGACATGTTATGTGCTGGAGGTGGGGCTGGAGCTAGCTCTGTGGCTAGGGTGAGAAGTGGTTGGAAGAAGTTCAGGGAGCTGTTGCCTTTCCTGACATTGAAAGGACTTTTTCTACTTGCTAAGAGGTCTTTGTATGCAGCATGTGTTAGGAGTGTGATGTTGTATGGTAGTGAGACCTGGGCAGTAAAGGAAGAGGATATTCACAGGCTCAAACATACAGAAATGACAATGATTAGGTGGATGTGCAGTGCGTCCCTGCGTGCAAGGCCTGGGGGGGGGACTGGGTTTACAATGGAAGAGTTGAGAGGTAGGATGGGACTGGAGTGTATTGGTGTTGTGATGAGGAGAGGTAGATTGAGATGATTTGGACATGTGGAGAGGATGGGGGATGATAATTGGGTGCAGAAGGTAAGAATTGTTAATATTCTGGGTGAGGTTGCGAGAGGTAGACCGAGAAAGACGTGGGACGAGGTCATTAAGTGTGACCTCAGGGTTAAGGGACCAAACAGGGAGGCTGCAATAGATCGTGCAGCATGGAGAGCCGCCATTAGGTGACCAAGGCCGACACATGCAAGCATGTTGGAGCCTTCAAAAACGAACGAACGATCTAATGAATCTTCCCTGTAACACTCAGTAAACTTCATTCATTCATTCATTGCCAGATGCCATGTATCCCAGAAGCGGGGTGGTATGCCACGTTAATTCTTGCACTTGCTTGGCTCACCATCATCTTTGTACTGGGATACAATCACAGCCTTTTTCCACTCTGCTGGCACTGTTTCACTCATCCATGACTTTGTATGTATCTGCAATAAGCACTTCGTTCTGTTCTGTCCACTACACTTAGTTATCTCTGCATACACCTCATCAACTCCAGCTAGTTTCCCATTTTTCAGCCACTTCACAGCATTCTTCACCTGTGCGATTTTCACATTTCCTGGCATTGCATTCTTCTCCCAAAACCAATCATGTTAATGGTCGCTTTGCTGTCTCCATTCCCATTCATCAGACTTTCAAAATATTCTTTCCATCAGGTCCTTACTTCATCCCCATAGGTTAACAACCTACCACATATATCCTTCACACTTTCCCATTTCTTTCTGCTGTCACTCCTACATTTCTGCATCTCTTTTCAGAATAACTTCCTATTTCAGAGCAATATGCATTCATTTTTCTTCCTAGATCGTCATTTACCTCCTCCATTTTCCTCTTCACTAGTCTCTATACGTGCGTCTTGCCCTCAATATATTCAGTTCTTATTTCAATGGAACCTGTGTCCTGTAACCACTCTAGCCATTTCTTGCTCTTTTCCCCCACTGCTCTGTTAACCTCTTCATCCCACTATGCCGTACCTCTCTTCTTTGTTGTTACTCTTGCCACACCCCACACCGCTTTAGCATTCCTAACTAAGCAGTCCCTATATTCGTTCCGCAAGCTGTCTAGATCCATTTAATTCTGATTCACTGAATTCAGTTCCTCCCCAACTTTGGTCCTGTATTCATCTGCCATTTCTGTGATCCTCAGCTGCTCAACTTTCAGTTTTTCTTCCCGACTGCTCCTTTCTCACATGGTCCACCTCACACCACTCAGCTTGATCTCGCATACCACAGTCGTATGATCTGACGGACCTGCACATCGTTCCCTCACTGCCCTCATGTTAGCAACCATTCCCAGCGTTGGCCTCTCTATGAGCACGTAATCAGTCAGCCTCCTTTCAGCACGATCCCCATTCTGTCCATACCACGTATATTTATGTTCATCTTTGTGTTTGAAATATGAGTTACTAATGCACAGCCTCCTCTCTTGACACATATCCTTCAGTTGCTTCCCATTATCATTTTCTCCTGATACTCTGGTACTCCGTTACAACCCATTATGTCATCCTCAGGACCAGTGCCTACTCTTCCATTCATTTCGCCCATTGCGTTCACTTTATAGCTCCTGGGCATTTCTCCCAGCGCTTCATCCAGCTCATCCCAAAACCTGTCTTTCTCTCACTCCTGTCATTACACGGTGCATACACTACAATCACTGCCTTTTTTTACCTTCTCAACCTCGAACTTGACATGCATACATCTTTAGCTGACACATCTGTAATCTCTCATTCCACCTGCCATACCTCATTCATCAACAAAGCTACTCCTTCCTTGCATCTTCCTTGCCCATTCATTCCTGATCTTACACATCTCACACCCTTCCACTCCTCCACATCACACCCTTTCATCTTTGTTTCACACACTGCCATCATAGCATATCACGCTCTCTTGAACACATTCACCACTTGTACCCTCTTGATCTCCTTATTCACAGCTCTCACATTCCACATTGCCATGTGAATCTGCCCATTTGGTTGGGATTTTTTGTCATTCTGATTGTATTTCCCACTATTGCCTACCATAAGTGTATATTAGCAAGAGAATATACCCTGGAATAAGAAAGAAACCTGTACAGTGTGTTTGTGGATTTGAAGGAGGTGTTGATAAGTTCTGTGGGTGATAGGAAAATAGGCTGTGAGTAATCTTTGTGTTGAATGGATTGTCAGGTTGATGATTTTGTGCCAAGGGGTAACTACTGTATTTCTGTAAAAGTGAGTGGAGAGTTAAGTGAGGGATTCTTGGTCATTGTCTTCATGGCTGTTCATCCTGACACTTGAGGCAGTATTGAGAGAGTTTAGAAGTGGGGTACCTTGGGAGATTTTAATTTCAGATGATTCAGTTCAGATTGCTGAAGTATACAGAAGGCCAGAGAGAAGTTCAAGAGGGCTAGAAGTGGGATGGAAGCAAAGGGACTGGAAGCATCAATTGCTCTAGTGCATTGTGTTTTTTGCAGGTTGATGTATGGTCCTTAGGCATCACATGCATCGAGCTGGCAGAACGCAAACCACCCTACTTCAATATGAATGCCATGAGTGCCTTGTATCACATTGCCCAAAATGATGCCCCCAAAATGTCAGCCCCAGACTGGTCTAAAGACTTCCAACATTTTGTAGAATCTTGCCTTCAGAAATCACCACCGGAACGACCTACCTCTGCAAGGCTCCTCTCGGTGAGTACACGTATATTTTTAATTGTTTTTAAGTGGAACCAGGGTTTTAAAACTCAAATGATAGGGAAATGAGAGTGTGACCATCCAGCATTATAGTTCTCTTTATTTCTGGAGCTTATTTCCCCCTATCTTTTAGGAGGGAATAGGGCTGGGATGATTAGTGTGGTGTTGCTTGAACAATTGTATTTTCAAAGGTTGTTTTAGTTATGGTTGTTTAAGTAAAATGTATGACCCATTATAGTGTATTAAACAGTAGTGTCCTTATTAATCTCTTCTTGTTTTGGTTTTCTTGCACATAACAATCCAGAATGTAGCAGATAGACATGCAGCAGTAGGTATAAGTGGGCTGGAAAGATTTTCTGATATTCATGTTGCCCTACCAGAACTTTTAACATTACTACACATGATCGCTTAAATTTATAACACTAGTAATAATGATGTTTTGTCACATTTGCAGTTGATTATTTGGATAAAGATCTTATTTCTCCTTAAGGTAGGCTGAGGAATATTGCTGAGTTTGTGTGGTTAGTATATAGGGGCGAGCATGCAGAGGCTGAGAGGTGGAAAACGATTAATCTTGTTCGAGAGTCTCTTGAATGTGTGGATGAGTGTTGTTATTTGGGGAACAATATATATGTTGGAAGTGAGGTATGATGGCAAAGGTGAGGAGTGGTTGGAAGATGTTCAGGAGCTTGTTGCCCCTCCTGACACTGAGAAGACAATTCCTCTGTGCTAAGGGGGCATGGGTTCCAGGAAACCATTAGGCAGTACACTTAGTGTAGAGCCACCTGCAGCAGAGAGAAGAGGAATCAAAAGTGACAGGAAGGAAGAGAGGAGGCCAGACACAGTAGTAGAATGAAAAAGGGGAAGGAAGAAGTAGGCAGCACTACATCAAGTGAGTGGATGATAGTAGCCACCACTTAACACCATTGCATTCTGTATACAGAGTGTGATTTCTTTAATCAGATTTATTCCTGTCTTTGAAACTTGGACTTTTCTTTACAGCATGAATTTATAACAAGACACCGATCATCCCATATCATTCTGGATCTTATTGCTCGCACCAAGAAGGCTGTTCGAGAGTTTGATAACTTAAATTACCGGAAAATGAAAAAGATCCTATTATATGAGACGGAAAGTCAACAGGGGGATATTGAAGGTGAGGTCAATGTGTTCCATACATCTCATTTATTACTCATTGCTCTTTTGAATTTCAGTTGTAGTTACTATTTGCTGTACTGTAACCATACACATATTTAGGAATGTAAAGTAAATTGATTGATATTCTTGCACCGTAGCTATGTTTGCATGTGGCTTGCTTCTTTACATACTAGAAACAAAGTTTAATGTAGTATTTATAATTATTTGCAAGTACTCATTCATGGAAATCCAGTAACAGCTTCGTGTGAATGATTTGGAACTGAATATAATTAATGTTAATAATTAATTATGTCCTTTTGGCTGAAAAGATAAAGATGATATGCAGGAAGGAATCAAACTAGCTGCTGTACTATACCACTTCAGTATATGGTATCAGTTTCATTTACATTAGAGTTGCCTTAATTTGGGTAAGGGGTTCCTGAATATAGTCCGTGCTTACCTCAAACTCAACCCCATCCGAGCTGATTCTTTGTAAGGAGCTCACCCTCCTTGAGTCATTGTTATATAACCAGTGTAGATTGTACCTCATGGGAGACTTGGAGCTTGGCCTGTGCAGACCTTCATTGTGCCTCATGTGAATTCTGCAACTCAGGAAGCGTTAATGCAGTGAGAAACGAATAAACCACTTTGGCATTTTTCACACTCTGCAGCTCTGCTGTTTGTTCAAATGTAATTTCTGCTGAATATATGGAAATAGTGTTTCTTTTTTCTTTATTCTTTTAAATACAGTTCATTATCATATAGGATTGTGAGTGAGTGTTTCAGTGGTTGTATGAAGCAGTACCACTTGGATTGCATAACCTTTACACCTACTGCCGATAGTTACAGTAAGACCTCACTATAACGGACTAATTGGGGCCCAAGCCAGTCCGAAAAACGTGAAATTCTGATAAAAGCGACATCTGGACTTCCCCCCGCTAATCCGGACTTTTTCCGATATATCAGACGTTAGTCGGGATCGTATGAACATTTTTAAACTGTTTTGACTACCATTGCAGTACTGAACTGTGTTATTACTTCACTACATTAATCAAATGGTATAATATATATAATAATACTTTACTGTACACTGATAAACGTGTCTTTTATTTACCTTATTGTGGTGAACATACCTGAAGTGGTCAGGCAGTCCGGACTGCTTCTGGCTTTATCGGACTTTTTCCGATATACAGTAATCCCGCATTTTTTGCGGATTTTTTGTCTACGGTTTTGCCCTCTCGCGGATTTTCTTAGCATTAATAAGTTCAACAAAAATATCCTTGAATATACAGAAAAAAAAAAAAAAATTGAAATTCCCACAGCTTCCAATTGTAGCGCGGTAAACTCACGCCACCCTCTGTCCATTTCCCGTGGCCCCTCTGCCAGTGTTACCATATCTAGCATAATTTTATTCTTTTAGCATAATTTTGATCAAATTTTCGAGTCTGGAATATTTTTTAGCATATTAGAAGTTTTAGAATCATTCTAGCATAATTTAGAATGGAATGGAATATTTTTAGAATAATTTTATAAAAGCTACAAATCAGAGAGAGAGAGAGAGAGAGAGAGACGAATAAGGTAAGAAGATGTTTGAATAGTTGGTTACTTTCAGTTTGGGCTTGGTTGGGTTGGATTAGGTTAGGTTAGGTTAGGTTAGGTTGGATTAGGTTAGGTTAGGTTGGATTAGGTTAGGTTAGGTTAGGTTTTAGGTTAGGTTCGGTTTGGTTCGGTTAGGTTAGGATAAGTTTGAGCTTTGTACTTTACCCATGAAACCTAGTTTTTTCCGATGGATTTTGGTATGATTCATTCGATTTTCAGCTTCATTTCAGTCGGAAATGACCATTTTCTGTGTTTCCCCCCCTCCTTATAACCCCCGATTCCCCAAAGATCCCTCATTATTTCAGGGGGATAGAGGGGGGTCATATCTCAAAATCTGGTTATTTCCGACGGAAATGATGCTCAAAATCGAACGAATCACATCAAAATCCATCAGAAAAACGTAAGTTTCGTGGGAAAAAGCAGTATGGGTAGATACCGATATTTATCCTCTTACTGTATGTAGGTTCATTTTAATATTTTCATAGTAAACAATATATAATTAATATGTTGCACGAATATGTATAGAATTTTATCATTTAGCTTCAAGTTAGCATAATTCATTTTTTACTTGGAACAAATATGCTCAATCTAGCATAATTTTTTCATTGCCCTAGCATAATTTCGTTGTTTGGATATGGCAACACTGCTCTCTGCCTCGCATTCTTCAGTCCACGCCTGACTGCCTTAAGTGGGTGTTGTGGTTGTAACCACACTATGATATGAGCCTCTTGCCTCCCACTTGCTTTCCACATGGCCCCAGGACGTAAGCCAGCCTCACCAAAGGCTAATAATACAATTAGGAAGAACTCCAAAGTGACAAAACGATCAAGTTATGACCTTAGCAGAGAAAATTGTGTTACTGGACAAGCTAAGAAACGACCGTGCGAGTGTTTGCTATCACCAGTTAATGCATCTTTTTATTTTGTACTGTTTTGTTAATAAATGTGTAGATAATTGTGTATTACAGTACGGTGTTTACGTTTTTCCTTCATAATGGAGTATGTGCTTTCAATCTTGTAAGAAGGTATTTCGGGATGAGTATGGAGGTTTCGGGACAATTCGCAGTCACAACAAACACAAAACAATTCGCCTTCATTAATGAAGATAGCTATGGGTGACGCTAGAATATAATTCAAAGGCGACTACAGCGAGGAAGAAAAGTTAATTATTGACTAAAGGTGCAACTAATAAATAATATCCAGAACCTACGCTACTGAACATACACTTTGCTGGATCCCCCTGAAATATAGTTATTAAAGTATTGATTAATTAATAATAAGTACTGTATATCAAAGTACTGATTAGTATATTTATAGAATGGCGGGGAATCGTCCAGGGTTCGAATTGTTCTGAAGGGGAATCGTCCATGTTTTGACGGGGAATTGTCTGACGGCGAATTATCTCGCAATCAGTATGGACATGGACTGTGTGATGGGCAGCATGGTGGACACAAGTGCAAGTTTTCAATTGTTAATAGAGTATTCGCGGAATTGACTTTTCGCGGGGGTTACAAGAACGTAACTACCGCGAAATATGCGGGATTACTGTATAGGAATTTAGTCCGATAGCTCCTTGAGTCCAATAAAAGCGAATTCCAGTCTATTGAAGTCCGTTATATCGAGGTTTTACTGTATATTTAAATTATGGAAGTACCATACTAGGAATAGGGTTAGTGAAGGATTTTTTATTTCTATTATTATTATTTTTTTTTAATGCTAGGAAGAAGGAACCAAAGGCCATGAGCCCACAATAACTGTTCCTTCCAGAAGAAAAACAAAATACAAGAAAGAGCAATTTCTTTCTTAAAGTTGTCTTGAGCAGAATGAAATCATTTGGTGATAGAATTATTAAAATAAATAAGACATTATGTATTGCATGGGTTAACTCTAATGCAGTGGGGTACATCATGTGGTGTAAATAGGAGCATCGTTGTCTAGGAGGTGTCATGACAGAAGGCTTTTTCCCAGTGAAGGAGTGACATCTGGTGATCCAGTCATCAGTCACAATTCTTCCCCACTTTTCCCAGAGCTGACTGACTCTGCTCCAGTTAGCACAAAGCGGGACACATTTACTTTGCATTATTACACCCATGTTCATGCCCAAGGTGACCACAAAAAATCATTCATCTAGAACTTGCAATCATAGTGACATTAAGCAGGCAGGTGACAGTCTCTCTATCTTATTACTTGCAGAGAGAAAAATTTAACTTCATCCTGGACATATTAATTTTCTAATTGACCCACTCCTTTATGATGCAATTATGAGTAAAAAGATGCGCAATTTTCTGTAAAAGGCATGTGATGGAGGAAAGCAAAGCTTTCCCTTAGCAGTTGTTTTAAGGTTATGGCAGGTGAAAAAAGTCTTCAGACATTTTGTTTCCAATTGATTGAAAGTTTCACTTGCGTTTATAAGTGTTATGTCAGATTGAATTTTTAGTACTTGTCTTTGAAGCTCAGCTTGTTTGAGTGAACAGATGTCTATTTATTTCTAAAAGTGCATGCTTAACTTTTAACTACAAGCTGTTCATGTGCCAGCATCAAAGGTTTGTATTGAATCTGGATTTATATATGAATATATTATGTTGTAGTTTGAATTAAAGTTGCAGTTTACCTATTCTGCTATTGTCTCGTCAGTACCATCCATCAGTGCTTTGATCATTTGGTGTGAAGTTTAGAAATACAGAAAGAAAAATAAGCTAATCATAGATAGATAAACCTAACCTGTAACATAACCCAATTTGGTATTCTAATTGGCATTTATTCAGTGTTAGTAATAACTAGCTTATATATAATCTTGACTTTATATATATATATATATATATATATATATATATATATATATATATATATATATATATATATAAACAGCTCTTAAATGGTACAATAGTTTCTAAATACTGTAGTGTACATAATGGCTGATATTTAGACATGATATGTGCAGATTTTTCATTGGTAATGGGTTATAGTAATGCTCAGTACACACTAATATTAATTTTATGTAACATTGTGTAATTACACTATATCATTTGGTAAACCATGAAAATCAGACAGCTGGTGTATGATCTTCCCCTCTCCTTGATTTATCTTCTTGGAGCACTCCTATTGTGAAGATGCTGGAGATAGTATATTGAATACAGAACTTATTCACAGCTCTATGTATGTTAATCATTGTAAATATTAATTTGAGACACTAGACAGCTTCAAACATTTGGCATTTTAAGTTGTTTGCTTGTGAAAGATTGTTGCTAATAAAACAAACTCAGTAAATGTCAAGGAGATGAGAGGGACGCGGGTAGGTGATCCAGTAACAGTGCACTTTTACTGACTGACAGACTCCACAGAGGAGGATGCGGCCGGTGGTGACAGCAGCAAGAGCAACAGCATCACGTCAGAGAAGTCGGTCATATCAGCTGGGGTCAGTTCGTCGCAGTCCCAGTCATCTTCCACCAACTCCCTCCATCACCCTCATTTGCTCCACCAGCCCCCACACCCATACCATCAGGCGCCATCACCCCCAACCATCATGTCACAACAGCCGTCTCATGCTCAGTACATAGGTGTACCCCCTGTACCACCTCACCTCCACCATCACCACCCTCCACCATCACATTATTCACCTCAGCCACAGCATCATGCACCGGCATATCAACCCTCCCCCTCACTTGTACACTCAGCTTCATCATCATCACTTCATCAAACAGACTTAGGCCTACCCAATAATAATCACCATCAATCATTAACGCCACCCTCACCACTCATATCATCATCTGTAATGGAGTCCCCCAGCCTCACTTCCCTGGCTAGTACCAACGCTACATCCTCCACCACTCCTACCCTCCTCCTTCAGCCTTCTCAGGGGCAGACCGCTCCCTCCACCGCCAACAACAACGCCACCAACAACGCGTCCTCTACCGTCAAGTCGCGGGACTCGCGGCGTGGACGGGTAGGCGGCTCCTCCCCTTTGCCTTCCACCACTCACGTTGCCACCTGCTCGCTAGCTTGGACGGTGCACTACACCCCCAGATTAACACACATTCTTATTAACACTTACTAGTGCCAGACTAACCAGCTAGTCTTTGCAGCTGCCTGGCAGTTTTAGCTAACCAACTACTCAGCTGGATGGATTCACCTGCTTCTCAGTTAGCACCCCTACTCACTAACATGATAAAGGAAGGGAAATCACCATAACCCTTTGTTATGTGCCAAAATGGATATGCTACCAGTGCTTACTAGTTAATATTGATAGTGCTTTCTTGGCCTTGCAAGTACAACTTGATGTAAGATCAGTCCAACTTCCTACACTGATACTTGAAACTAATGTAGGTCAGATGTTGCACAAATTCATACTGGTACTGTGAAGGCTCCAGTTGTAAATTCCAGCAATTACAACAGTCGTCCAACAATATGTTAGTGAGGTGACTAACAGCTTGATTAGTTTCCTTTTTGTAGTACAGGATATTTTGTGTGCATATTTCTTAACATACCTTCATAATGATAATTTTTTACGGTTTACTAAAGCTTATAGTAATTAATTTAATACCAACAGTTATTCTTATTAAAGTTTACTAAACTTTGCTGGTATATTAAATTAGTGTTTAACATTTCCCTCCCTCTCTCCCCCTACTTGACGATGATAAATTGATTGTTGTACATAGATGTAGAGACCCTTAGAATAATGTTTTCCCTATAGTGCGAGCATATGATTCAGTGATGCTAAGCATAGAGCTTCCAGACTTGCCTTGTATTATGCTTTCTGTGCCATAATATGAAGAAGCTACTTATTTGAATGCAATATGCAAAACCTTTTGTAAGTAGTGGATTGCCTGGTGGAAATGAATAGTTTTGACCATTGCAAAAGTGCTTGCTTCAGATTCTCAAACATTTGTCAATGTTAGGGCACCTAGACTGAAAACTTTCTCTCATGCTATATGACTGCAGTTTCAAAAATAGCTGTATGTGTTTATAAAGTTTCTCACTAACATGTTTTGGTTGCTGTTAGCTGCACATCTTACATTAATTTTTGTATGAAGGGCTTAATTATTGCTTTTGTTGAATGCCCAACTCTGAATAAGCATATGAGTAGAAGGTGGCTGGAGGCAAACCGGGGAGTGGAGTGTTAGGGTTGTGTGTGGGTGCTCTGGATGCAGTGGTTCACATGTATTGTCTCTTAGTTTGGTTGGGAATAGTGAGGGTTATGTATGGAATGTACAATGTTTAGCCATAATTTATGCTCATCCTCTATTCCTGTCCTGGGCTGAAAGGAAGTCAGCCAAGATGTAGCATGGACTGAAGACTTTTAAGTAATTCAAAGCTTTCCTGGGCTGCACAAGTAACACTCATAGCAAACTGTTCTTCTTGTACTTTCATAATGCTTTGAACTACCACTGTAACCTTGAACAGCAGGTCTTGGTTTGATGCAAAAGCCTGGCTGTGACATCCCGTCAGCCAAGGATAGGCTCAGAGGGCGAGCAGAAACTAAGGCTTGTGAGTGTACAGTACTTATGGGAATTTTATATTAATAATGAAGCTAGTCATTTGCTGTAGTTTTGAAAAACAAGATATTCTTGAGTGACATATTCTACTGTTCCACAACATTGGCTTACTTCACTCTTCTCTTGCATTGATATGTATAAAGTACAATCGTCCAAGGAAGTGATGACTCGCTTCAAGTTTCGACCATAACTCCCTGCGTCTAGCAACCTTCCACTCAAAAGGGAGTCCAAGATAACAATACTCTTTCCTTTTTTGGATGTTTCCCATAACTTGCCTGCCCTCCAAACCTTTTTATGGTGTTGAAGAAATATAAGAAAGCTAATCTTGTGAAAATATAAGTAAAATTCATCTTTACTGTTTTAGATTAATAACAATAGATAGATATTAAGCAAAATCTGGCACATTTCCAGTCACACCCAAGTGGCTCAAGGATGTCAGCATTAGTCATGATAATGCTATGAATGGGATTGGATCTCTTCCGGCCATTATTGTCACACTTACTTCTTCTTTTTCTTTACTGACTAATTCGTCTTTAGCTGTCTTCATTGTCACTCTTGCTTTTGACCACCACCCATTCCGTCTTCTTTCATGAGAGTGCCCAATTGATTCTCTTACATAATGAAATTTCATCATCAATAAAAATGACTACCCTTTTTAACTTTTGGTCTAAAATTGCCATATCTCCATCTTGAATGCAGAGTTATAAAAATATCTGGACACTAGACTATGATGCCAGTCAGAAAAAATGTCATGGAAACAGTGTGGATCAGGAGTATTGTCTTTTTCCTACTTTGGCCTATGTGAAGTAATACATAAAAGAGTTTAGTTGATCCCCGGTAATTTTACCTTTTCACTAAATTTAGTGGATACTCTTCCTTGTTGCATTCTATTACTTCAGTGTTAGCTCACAGCAGTCATGGCTTTGTTTTGCCCCATGAATTTCTTCCTGCATAGAGATTTAAAGGTGAATAAGAATATATTTTTAGATGTTTATTTTCGTGATCTGATGACACTTGTGATTTTGACATGACTTTTAACTAGATTTGATTTTATGCGACATTTCTCCCTCAGTATTGTTGCCTTAGGATGTAAAACAAGCATTAGGTTCGTTTCACCACATTTTAACCCTGAAACTGTTGAGCAACAGGCAGTGCGTTTCACATTCCTTTTGCACCGCTTAGCGTCAACTCCGGTATATTGCGGTTTCCTCTCATGCATTGTGAGATGTACGCCATAACATCACATATATTGCTGTTTAATGTTGTTTACCTAAATACTGCTCCTCCCAGTGTGTAGTAAAGGAAATACAGTATAACCAGGTTGTGGCAGTTGCAAGATACCACTTTCTGAGGGAAAGGTACTGGGAATTTGGTCATCGCTTCTTTGGCCGATTGTACATAATTGCAATTCCTGTACACTGGAATGTACATAATATTCTTCCAGTGATGAAAATATGGTGAATTAACCAAAGTAATGAATGTGCTTGTGTTGAGTATTTTGTGTAGTGTTTTAATATTCTCTTTAGTGCTAGATGTAAAAGTAAAATTTTATGTACAAATCTGTTTTGTGTATGTGCAAGCATTGCTGGACAGCGATGAAGTGGGCGTGGTTGTCAGAGTGTCAGATGGACTCACTGACTTTACCTGTACTTAATGTAAGGGATGTGTACTTTACTGCACTGTAAACGTGTGCTCAGTTATGATTATTTTTATAGTGGTACTGTATGTAACTGAGCACATTCTACAGTACAGTTGCTGAAGTATGTTGTGTGTGATGGAATATTAGTGAATAGTGAAACAATATTGTATACCAGTGCCTAGGAGGATGCTTAAGTGGACAAAATGTTAGAAGTGTGATTCAAATCATACCTCTACAGTTTCCCCCCTCACCCCCCTTTTTTCCTCTTCCTACATAAGAATACGTGTGTCTGATATACTTGGCAGATCAGTTACAGTAAGGTGTAGTATTGATGTGCACCTTTGTGAGAAAGACTTCATAGGTTTGATCAAGTTGTTCAGATAATAAGTTACCTGTCTGATTAGTGGAAAATTTAAGAATACTGTTAATTAGAGGCTCATTTGCTCTTGCTGTGGATCAGCCTTACGTAAGTATGCAAGTGGGCCATATCTGAAAATACTGTATGTTGGTTACACTAATGTGTGTGTGTGTGTGTGTGTGTGTGTGTGTGTGTGTGTGTGTAACTACACCAATTTAATATATTTCTTTGTTGAGAGAAGTTACTCGGTAATGTAGTCTAAGAGTCAGCTTGCACTGTGTAGCTTCATGCAATAGCCAGTTTCATTATATGACAGTGTGTATGTAAATTACTTAATTCCTGCATATGTTTAAGCTTTTTTGTAAGCTTTTGATTGGTTTAATACAGGCACCTTGAAATAAAATGCACTGTCATCTTGTGTAACTCAGGAGAAAACAATTGGAATCAAAAAGAGTGTGAATTGAAACTTGACTAAGACCATTATATTATGACAGGCTTAGACATGCTTTTTTTTTTTTGACATGTGGGTTGTTTGATTAGTTTAGCATACAGTAATCCCTCATTTATCTGATGTAATAGAGCCAAAGGCACGTCCAGGAAATTAATCTGTCTGGATAATGGACTTCTCTCCTGTCCCCTCTTCATACATAACTTTGAAAGCCATTGTAAAAGGCCATTGCAGTACGTCAACACGTTCCTTTTGTTTTACACTACTCTGTTTTGTCAAGCAGACCTATAAACCACAGCCAAGCAGCTACGATGGTCAAGCAGACCCATCAACCACAGACAAGCAATCACCACTGCAGGGCCATCCCCTGCAGTGGGGGGGGGGGGGAAATGGCTACACAAGAAAAATGCAGTGGGCACACAAAACATAATGGTAAAATGGAATAAAATCATGGTAAAATTGAATAAAATCATGATACTGTACAGTAAGCTAGAATAAAATCAAGGTGAACACTCATGATACCTCGTAGGGTATCGTGCTGGATAACCCGCTAGCTCCTTGACTCTGACTGTTGCATTGCAGCTGGCAAAGCTGTTGCACTGCCTAGTACATCCTGTATGGTCTAGTGGCATACCTTGATGAATATAAAGTAGTTGCAGTCAGAGTCAAGGAGAGGTTCTGGCAGTCAGCTCAGGGGAGCGGCTGTGGGATGTGGTGATGGACTGCCCACTTCAGGTGACTCAGAAGACAGCTGCAAACTCACATGAAGGGAGACTCAACGGCTGACAACGTACTAGGTTGTGATTATATCACTGAAGGCATGGTTTGATGCTGTAATGGTGGCAGAGAAGGGGTGGACTGGGCAGGGATCAGAGGCCTGAAAAGAGTTGATCTTGGACTGGTGATAGGAGTGGCAATTCAGGCATTGGATGACACTCTGCCATACAGAACACAGATCCTCCACGAGTCAAAGAGGCACCATGTCTCTGTCACAATCCGGGTGCCTGGCATAATCATGCACCTGCTCAAGATTTGCCCAGAATGTGCTCAGGCGGGGCACTGCTGTAGCAACTGTACGAGAGGAGCTGCTCACTACACAGTTGATGTGCTGGAACTGGGAATGGTTGAGGGGATCTCTTGCAGATGCTGGGTGAACTGCTGAACCATATAGCACGGCGCCACTGGGCTATTCCTGCCCAGACAGGCGAAAATGTTTGTGAGGCTGTACTTTCCACCTGGTCACAAGCATTTTATCTGGATAAATTGGACAAGTGTACGTATAACGGTTTAATGCAGTTAGATCACAGCATCTGAGTAATGGATCGTACGGATGATGAACGTTGAGATAAGTGGGGGATTACTGTATATGGATTGCTGGAGAACCATGTCTACAGTTAATGTACATTACAAAGTTCAACATTCGTATCATTTGCATAGGCTCAGACATGCTTGCGTGTGTTGTCATTGGTCACCTAATAGCAGCACTCCACGCCGCTCAGTCTCTGGCAGCCTCCTAATTCAGTCCCATATCCCTGAGGTCACACTCTATGACCTCATCCCAGGAATTTTTCAATCTGTCTTTTGCAACCCTGCCCCTGGCATTTACAGGTCTCACTGTCTGCCCCCAATTGTCATCCTCCATCCTCTCCACATGACCAGACCATCTCAATCTGTCCCTCCTCATCACAACACCAATACACTCCAGTCTCATCCTTCCTCTCAACTCTTCATTCGTAAACCTAGTCCCTCCAGGTCTCACATTCAAGGACGCACTAAACATCCATCTAATAATTTAATTTCTATTTGATTGAGCCGACGAACACCCTCCTCCTTTACTGCCCAGGTCTCACTACCATACAGCATTACACTCCAAACACATGCTGCTTGCAAAGATTCCTTAGCATGGAGGGAGAGCCCTCTCACTGTCAGGAGAGGAAATTGCTCCATGAACCTCTTCCAGCCACTCTTTACCATAGCCACAGAGCTAGCTCCAGTCTCACCTCCTGCACATAACATGTCCCCTAGATAACAAAACTCTTCCACACACTCAAGAGGCTTATCAACAAGATCAGTCCTTTCGTGCCTGACAGTTTCTACATGCTCTCCCCAACACACCGCACATACGAAATCAGTATTATCTCGCAGTCTACCTCTAATACCATTACATCTCCTAATCATCCATTTTCACAAATACTGCACACAATAGAGTTACTTCCCACACTTTTGTGGCAAACTGCACATGGCCACTCCCTGTACTTTGTACCACCACCAGCTCAAGATATCACTTTTGTTTTATCCACATTTACATTCATGTATTTAATACATACACATACAGATATACCTGTATTTTAAAAGGCCTTCATAATTTTATGCACGGTATATACTGTATGTATAAATGAACAGTTGCTGTGTCCAGTTTTTCTGATATGCAGTATAAGGTGACACAACATTATGAATAGGTGTATACCAGTGTTCCATGATGTTTTCTTTATACTTTGGTTACTTGCATGAAGTTTGTGTATATAGAGACCTGTTGCTGTCCCTGACTTGCCCCGTTATGTGATATACTTAGAACGTGTGGAGAATTATCTGTTATGGTACTGATGGTTTTGAGTGTGATTGTACATGAATAGTAGGAGACTGATAGAACATGGGAAGAATTATTTGTTGCTGCTGGTAGTGAACATGATTGTATATGAATATTGTGAGGCTGCTATGTGAGAAAATATGAGAACACTAAAGTATGATATGAATGTCATGTTGAGTATGTCTGGAATATGTAGAAGCAGTTCATTTTGACTTAACACCTTCAGTCCAGTAACAGTTTCTATATTATTCTTGCTGTCTCCAGATGATATTGCAGTGTTTAGATCAGGAGACCCTCTTAAAGCAGGAAGGGTTAGCTGTAGCCCTTTTAAATTCTTTTCAGTTTAAAAGTTTGCCCGGTGTAAGCTTGAATCATTTGCTGATAACAAGAATAAAATGAAAGTTATCATCAGAGTGAAGTGGTTAATGGTTAGTTCACTCTTGGTTGTATGCAGTATGCTAAAGTTGTGCCAGTTTTGTTAACTGTGTTATAGAAGGATCATATTGACACCATTTATCAGTCACTATGGAACTTGGCTACTGTATGAAGATGGTCATTATCTTACAGCATTGTTAGTTACCAGATTGAAAGATATCTTACACCTTATATGAAACACATTGCCAGTATAGAAGAACATAGATGCTTTCTGTGCATGCAGAATCGAGAGGTGCTTTGTAGAATTAGTTTGTATATTTATTTTTGCAGACTGAAAATAACTCTTGTTTTGTATTGGGAACTCTGCAGTGAGACGCGAGTACTCCATCGTCTTCAGTGTCAGTGTCTTAACCCCCCCCCCAACCCATCCTTCATATTCAGTAATCTCGGATATTAATTTTGACTTTATAATCACCTTTTTAAACCTTTCTCCTCCTCCAACCATGAATTAACCATCTGAGCCTGTGGATGTCTTTTTCATTTTATTCTTGCCATATCTCTTGAGGTTTTGTTCAGTCCATGATAGGCTTTTCTGACTGCAGGAGTTCAACATAGCTTTGATATACCCCTGCAGTATGAGAGGCCTTTTCTATGCTGAGTAAAGTCTGGTAGCAGCAAGAGTAAGCTGAAATGGATGTCACCTGGATTGTATGGGTTAATATCCATTTCCCATCATGATAAGACCATATACATTAATAAAACTCCATCCACCATCAGCTTCCATCATCATTCAGCTAATTATCATGCCAGTTGTATCAACATTTGGAGATGTTTTTCAACCTTTTTAAGTACTTTAAAAGCCTTTCACTAAGGTTGCCCTTTTCTTAACTTTTATTATAGTGGATATTTTATGCAACTACAAAGCTCAACTGTGACATGGATAATGCAAACCCTCTAGCATTATATAATCCCTCACCTTGTTTACCACTGACATATGTTTTTAAAATTAGCTGAAATAATTTTGCCGTACTTGCTCAACCTAAAATAATTTATATTTGTTTTGACCTGAATTGTCCAGAATGTGTATTGTATTTCAACAATCCTATGTATTCTTTGGCCAAAGTGACACTTCTTTAAACATAGAAGTGTTTGTGAAAGCTTAAATGTTAAAGGGTGATGTCATGCATGGCTGGGCAATTACCTGCTTCTCTGCTTGTGAGGGAAGGGGTGTGTGTAGGGTGTCAAGGTTTGTGGTTCTCAGATAAAGTACTTCATTTTTTAATCTTGTATAAAGCCCTTATGGATTGTACAGTTACATAGATGAATCCTCTTAATACGTCTTATTAGCCAGAACAGATCACTGCTACTTGTAGGTTTTGTGTATTGAAGAATGCTTAGGTACTGCTAGCTACCAGTTGCAAAATTCTAGCTTCATTGTTTCCATATATTGTTCAGCTCTATTTATGTAAAGTTGAATTCTATAAAAGTAAAGTATGTCTCGCTAAATTTTGAGCAGAGCAAAAGGAAAGAACTCTTGCTTGATTTCACTCACAATGGATTCTTCTTTCATTGCCTCAGATATTTGCAGAGAAGTTAGTCTTAATGTGTTATAAGTGTTAAGTTGAGGAATTTAGCTGATGGTGTGTTGTGGTGCAGCCGTGTGGCACTGGTGGAGAGCCGAGTACAAGCAACTTTGCTACCATCAAGACTACATCCATTGTGAGTAAACAACAGAAGGAGCACCTGCAGGAGGACATGCACGCTGCCATGTCTGGTTACAAGCGAATGCGGCAGGAGCATCAGCGTGCACAGGCCAAGGTACACACACTCATGCACACGCAATTGTATACGTCAGCGTATTTGTATGTACAGTTGATAGCTTGTATTGAAGCAATAACTTATGTTTTCATTCATTCGTCATTCATTCATCATTTAATACTGTGCTGCCCCGTGAGGAGCATAGGAGCCTGGGGCGAGGCAAGTTAGTTCTAACATTTAAGATGCGAGTGACCAGTCTCACACATCCCTGAGTGACATTACATGAGCAATAAACCCCAACCACCCCTTGGATATAAACCTGCACAGGCTTAGTCAAGTTGGAGCACCTTAATTACACACTAAACCACCAGGTGCCACAATATGTATCCTTATCCTAAATGCATGTTAAGAAAAAAAAAAAAATCAGATTGTTATTGCTCTTGTAATTTTGCCAGATACATTATTCATAGTAACTCGTCTTGAATTTTGAACCAGAATGCAGAGTATACCTTAATATGTTTCATTATCAATAAGTAGGTGCATTTGCATCCTCATGAAATTAAGGTAATATTTCTTGTTTCATGAATATATTCTGTAAGTGCTGTAATGAAGGATGTACAGGAGTGAGTGCTGTTGTGTCTGTGTTAGCCAGTATTAGGATATCCCATAAATTTTTTTGTTTTATCATGATATCAGGATGTTATTTAATTTTTTTACTACATCAGCTTAAGTAAGGATGTAAGTGGTAGATTATTAAAGAATATTTTGAAAACCTGATATATGGGAATAGAGAGAGCAGAGTCGCTGTAAACATGATTGGTTTTGGAGGTGTGGAAAGAAGGAATGCAGTGCCAGGAAACGTGACACTCACACAGGTGAAGAACGCCGTGAAACGGCTGATAAATGGGAAAACAGGTGGGGTTGATGAGATGTACGCAGAGATGATTAAGTGTAGTGGAGAGAGCAGAATGAAGTGCTTGCTGGAGATATGTAAGTAAGCATGGATGAGTGAAACTCTGCCAGAGTGGAAAAAGATTGTGATTGTACCCTTTTACAAAAATAAAGGTGAGCCAAGTGAGTGCAAGAATTATCATGGCATAAGTTTACTGTGTGTTGTAGGGAAGGTATATTGAAGAATTATTATAGAGGAAGTAAAAGAGATATCAGAAGTCCTAGTGAGTGATGAACAGGGTGGCTGTAGGAGTGGCAGAGAATGTGTGGATGAAACATTTGCAGTGAGACAGATAGCAGAGAATGCTTGTGAGGACTATAAGGAGTTTATGGCATTTATGGATCTGGAAAAAGCATACAACAGAGTAAACAGAAAAGGATTGTGGAAGGTTTTGCACATGTATGGTGTAGATGGTAAGCTGCTTGGTGCCATCAAGAGTTTTTATGATGGTAGTGAGGCATGTGTAAGGGTAAATGGGCATCTTAAGTGAATGGTTCACGATCAGTGTGGGCATGCGACAAGGTTGTGTGATGTCCCCGTGGTTGTTCAATATATATATGGATGGGGTGATGAGAGATGGAAAAACACGAGTAATGGAGAGACGGATGGCATTGGTAATGAATGGTGATGGATGGAATATTTAAAATTTGTTGTATGCTGATGATGCAGTACTTCATGCAAAATACCGGACAAGAACTTGTTAGATTAGTGCAGAGTTTTGCTGATGTCTGTGAGTGTTGAGCCTTGTGAGTAAATGTAGAAATGGTAATCGAGAGAGAAGGTGACTCCCAGTGTGATGTTACAGTGAATGGAGAAGACTGGAATTGGTGATATCCAGTACCTGGGTACAGTGATAGAAAAGAGAGGAAAATGTGCAAAAGAAGTTGAAAGTAGAGTGACACAAAGAAGAAAAGTAGCTGGTGCAATGAAGGCCTTGATAAGAAACAGAGGATTGAGTGTTGCAGCTGCACGTGGCTTACATGAGGAAGTGTTAGTGCCAACTTTAACATATGGGTGTGAGACTGGTGTGGCATGAAAATGAAAAGTCAAGAGTAAGAGCGGTGGAGATGGGACTGCTGAGGAATGTATGTGGAGTACAGAGGGTGGATAGGATACGAAATAATGTGATTTGTGAAAGGTGTGGAGTGATGAAGTCAGTGGACACCAGAATCGACGAGAGTGTACTGAGATGGTATGGTTATGTGGAGAGAATGGATAACTGTAGGATGGTGAAAAAAGGTATATCTGAGCGAATTTGAAGGAGGGAGGAGGCGAGGTAGGCCAAGGAGAAGGTGGAGGGATATGGTGGACGCGTGTGTAAGGAAGAGAGTTATGGAAGTCAGTGAGGCTAGGAAACTGACAAGAGATCAAGCTGGCTGGATGAATGTTGTGAGAAGAAGTGCATGATGAGGGATATGGAACCCGTTTTTGATGTGACAGCGTTTGGATTGACTCTATTGGATACGTTTATATGAAGCTACAGAATGTGGTGAAAGTTTTTGGCGTATCAGATAGAGCCAGGATTCTGGGGCCACGAATTATGAGTGACTGGAAGCGTGGCCCATTGGACTTTGCAAACTTGGGCTGTCTGGACATTACTGCTCCTCACCCTGCCCTTGGGTGGGAAAGGTCCAGATGATGATGATGATGATGATGGCTACATCAGCTTTTACTGACCTGCTTTCCAGTAGCCACTGTGTAAATATTTTTGCTAAACATTAGTGAAAACAGAATGGTAATACTTCTGTGAGCAAAGAGCAGATTTGTACATTAGTAATTAGCTTGTTAAACATATTCACTGTTGTTCATAAATTATATGCACACACACACACACACACACACACACACACACACACACACACACACACACACACACACACACACACACACACACACACACACACACACACACACACACACACACACACTGCCAGATATATACATCATTCAGTATAGCACATATATTGATGATTGGTGAATATAAGTCCCATTTATTTTATTTTTATTTTTTTTAATTTTTTTTTTTTTTTTTTTTTTTTTTTTTTTTTTCCAAGTCTGTCAGTGGTTTTGAATTTTTGTGATGAAAGAATTGAGAGATGGGTTTTGGTGACTCCAGTGGCAGAAATTGGCAGTTAACTGATTGGTTTGGCTGAATTATTCTGTTGACTGCAAGCATTGCTATATGATTATAATTTTTGATATTGTTCTCTGTGCTGTAGTGTTGCTGCCTTGGTGCTTTAGTTTTTTATGTTTGTTTATTTATTTATTTATTTATTGCTCCACACCATCATCAGTGACCATTTGTTTGCCATCAAATACCATTTTCTCTTCATATATCCCATACAACAGTGGCAAGTAAGCATTTAGTGATAAGTCGGTGCTTGTTATGGTTGTGTTGGTAGATAAAATCCAGATATTATGTACTGTATGAAAGAGCACTGTGTGAGGGACTATCTAGCTGCTGGCAAGAATTATGGCAACCAAAGGAACAAATGGTAGTGCCTTAAAAAAAAAAAAAAAAAAAAAAAAAAAAAAAAATCCTTGTTTCATGGTGATTAAAGACAAAAGTTCCCAGGGTAATAGAAAGCATTATCTACAATTGGTACAGATACTGTACATACAAAATCTATTAAGAACTTTTTAGTTTATTTTAGTTTATTTTGCCTTAAACAATGTACCAGGCAGTAGTGTTTGCACTTAGAAATACTCTTAGTTGCAAGGTATTCTTTGTCATTGGTACTGACTGGACTGGAGTGAACTTATCATGTTTGTTGTTGTCTTCATTAGCTAGAGGAGAAATGCCGTGTGGAGATGGAGAATCACAAACACATGCTGGACAAGGAGTACGAGGCACTACTCACTCAGTTCAGTAAGGAGTTGGAGAAACTCAGACAGGTTAGTTAGTTATGTTAATTGTACTTTGTTTGTATCACACAGCATGCACTAACAATAGTACAGGTACAGGTGTTTGTATGCTCAAGCTTAATCCAGGTTCCCTTTTCTTGTTGATGAATTATTAGAAAGTACTGAAACTGTGGATTTTATAACACTTAGTATAGAGTCCATAAGAAATGCTAATAAGTTTTACTCTTGTCCTTAGTAATGCAGTATATAATTGTTCTGTAATGAACAGATGATTGTGTCATTTTGTAATAATACAATATTTACTTGACATAAAGCTATCCTTTTTTCTTCAGAAACACGAAAAAGAGCAGGAAAAGAAGTTAGATATGTGTTCAATGGCAGAGAAGACACTTCAAAAGGACATAAATGGTCGGCACTGCATTGAACTGAAGCACTTCCAGTCCCAGTACAAGAAGCAGTACAAGGAGAACATAGAGAAATGGAAGAAGGAACTCTCTCAGGACCCTAACACACCTAAAAGACAGAGAGAGGCACAGCTTCAGTAAGTACCACATGGTTGTAATGTCGTCCATCCATCCATTATCCAATCCTATGTCGACCCATGAGGAGCTTAGGAGCCCAAGGGCTAGGCAAGTTGATCCTGACATTTAAGATGCGAGTGACCAGCCTCACGCATCCATGAGTAGCATAACTTGATCAATAAACCCCAACCATCCCTTGGATATAAACCTACACAGGCTCAATCCGATTGGAGCGCCTTAATTACCCACTAAACCACCAGGCGCCATAATTTTGTTATATGGTTACCACCCAGCATAATAGTTTCCTGGTGTACAGGAAACCATTTGGCTTGTCATTCAGTGTAGAATCATCCATAGGCAGAAGAAAGAAGGAAAGAAAGACAGAAGAGGGAGTGTAAAGTCAACCATAGGCAGAAGGAATAAGAAAGAATGAAAGAAAAAACAAGAGGAAAGAAGGAAGAGAGGAAAGGGCAGACACCCAAAGCATAACTACCTTGCTGGTGAGTGCCCCGACCTACCTTCAAAAGGACATAAATGTCATCACTGCATTGAACTGAAGCAAAAATAATGTCTTTATACTGTATTTTGGCCCCTGTAAGTGCGTGATAGTTTGTAACTAATTAAGATTAACTTTTTACCTTGGTGCTTTCTTTTAATATTGTTACATTAGATTCAATAACCCCCCCCCCCTTTCTTCATGTGTGTGTGGAGTGTAGGAGAGAGCATGTAGAGATTGTCAGGCGTGAAAGGATTGATCTAGTTGAGAAGTCTTCAGAGCATATGAAGGAGTTCTGTTGTTTGGGGAACATGTTATGTGCTGGAGATGGGGTTAATTGAGATGGTTTGTGCATGTTGAGAGAATGGAGGATGACAGTCCTGCTGCTTTTGTTTGTTTACTTCTGACAGACTTCATATTGCCACACTGATACCTCTTCAGCTTCTATATTTGAACATTTGTGTTTCTTCAGACCCAAGTTTTACAGGTCAGACTACTCAACCTTATTAAAGTTACAAAACATGATAGCACTCAATATCCGCAGTACAAAAGTAGATGATCAGGTATCTTGAGGAGCTGGCTCAACCAACATGTCCTTTGTACAGTATGCTGTCATCTCTGTGTCAGCAGATTCTTGTGCAAAGCGGCCAAAAGCAATACCAAGAAAGTCATATGCTTAGAAGGAGCATGCTGAGTGTGTGACGGTTTGTGGTCGTGTAATGGGAGAAGAATCTCTTGATGGTTTAAAACCACAAGAGTGGTTACTTCCTCTCCCTACCACACCACCCCAACCTCTTCAGTATCAATATCTTATGCCTCCTCCATCTGTATGCAGTAGGTTGTGCCCTTAGGAGCATATCTGTAACATATCTGGGATATTAGAGAGTTTTTAGCAGGCATATTGGTGTCAGTCATGTTGAGTCACTCTCTTCTGTCTGCTTTACCTGCGTACAGGAAGATATACCCCTAGGAAATGTATCTGGAGAGTAGTGTTCAGGAGGTAAGGTGGGAAGGTGGGGACAGGCTAGAGGGTTGGTTAACTCTTTAGGTTTGTAATTATAGGTTAAAGATATCACCATACATGGCCTCCTAGTGTGCAGAACCCTTAAGTTAACCCATTGCTTGCTCATACAGAAGCCACTGTTTCTGATGAGAAAGGTTCATGCATAGCAGTATTTGATAATGTGAAATTGCTTTACAGAACTCACAAGGAATATTTGAAGGCTTCTGAACGACAAGAAGAACAAAAGCTGATGCAGCAACAAGGGGAATACCTACAGTTAGAAACTAGAAAGTTCCGGCGACGTAGTCTTCTCACGTACTACGTAAAAGAACAGTCGTTACTGAAGGAGGAGCTGACTAAGCGGGAACAGCAGCTAGAGGCAGCTCACTCCATGTTGTTGCGTCACCACCAGCTAACTCAAGACCTTGAGTATCGCCAACAGCGGGCCATCCATGCTCTCAAGGAAGAACAGGTGAAAATTGTTGAGCAGCTCATTACCCATGTGAATTTGATGCTGTATTTTTGAAATTTATAATCTTCAAGCAGTTTTATTAATCTTTGGAGAAATTTTTTGAATTAGAGAGGTTAGCTGTAGCTTTTGTTTACCCTTGCATCACATGAGGTCTCCCCATAGCTGAATCAACTGCAGGGGATGAAAGAATAAAATGAAAAAGACCTATGCTGGCCCATGGAGTTAAGTATGTATCCACATACCTAAGTTTGGTTGCTTACCTTTCCTTCATACTGGAATATACTGTAGATGCAAGGTGTTCCTGCTGAAACTAATTCTAGATTGAGATGCACTTAGGAAGCAAAATCCTGTTTTGAACTAGAGAGAGGATAGTTGTGGGAGAATGTTAACCCTCTCATACATGAGGGCTTGGTAAAAAATCCAACCGCTCAAACTTTTTTGATGCAGGTTGCTTCCAAGTGAAATCCAACCACTGGCACTTTTTCGGTTCAAGTTGCGTCCAACCATATAGGTTGCGGTATTTTTTCACCACGATTTATGGCTGCATCATTCAACTTTCTCCCCTCCCCTTATTTATAACTCTGTCGTTATGAAAATGTTGCATGTTATAGGTGAGTAAATTTTCTTCTTAATGAAGAAAAAAATAAAAGAAAATGAATTGCCCTATTTATTCGTTCACTCATTTATTCAGCACTGATTTCTCACAGATATATAATCATTTTGTCAATGCTTGTTGAAAGTTGTAGAGCACTCAACAAGCATTGACAGAATGTTTATATATCTCTGAAAAATCGGCGTTGAGTACAGTAATACCTCGATATATGATACCCCTAGACGCGATACCCCGGCTTAACAGTGGGGGTAGAAATACCACCATACCCAGTTTAATGATGGGCAAACCCTGGCTTAATAATGAGTTTTGTATTGTTTTTTTACTAATTCTGATTATATTTTGGTCTAAAATTGTGTGTTTAGGTTGATTTATAACCTGTTTTTAGACAGATGTGTTTTAGCCATAGGTGGGGTGAACATTGTCATTTTGGGGTACAGTTTACTAAGCTTGATTTTTTCTAGACTTATATTTGATGATTTTCATTTTTTATTTGTTGGTTATAGTGAGTTATTTACAGGTGTTAGGCTAGCTTCCATGACAGCTGTTAGGCCATTTATATTAACTTTAAACTTGTTTTTGGGCTCATTTGGGGGGGTCTGGGGCTTGGTTTGGGGGGAAATCCAAAGCTGGCAAACTCTTCACGTTGCTTTACATGTTAAAAGTACCCCGATAAACGATACCCCACCTAACGATGGGGTTTTACCTAACCAGTTAAATCGTTAAACCGGAGTATGCCTGTAAATGAGTGAACAAAAAAATATGGTAATTTCTTTTTTCTTTTTTCTTCTTTCATTAGGAAGATCATTTACACATTTATAACATTTAGTAATTACATAAGAGTGCAGTTACAAATAAGGGCAGGGGAATGAAATGATTGGAAACATTTTACGATGTTGAGCCAGCCACTAATAGAGCGGCCTAGCAGTGGTCAAGGACATTAAGATACATCTGTTGCGTACGCCATAAAAATCTCTCTAATAGAGCTAGAAGTGATCAACATTGAATAAATGAGTGAACGGTAAAATATGGGAATTTATTTATTTTTATTTATTTTTTTTCATTAGGACGATCATTTATTTATTCATTTATAACATGTAACAATTTCAAAACAGCAGTTATAAATAAGGGCTGGGGAGAAAGTTGAATGGAAAAATTTTGTGATGTCACGTACATCGCTGAGTGAGGGGTGTGCGACGTTTAAGTCTGGGCCAGCCTGTGTGGTTCATGCAGTACTTGGAAGTGCTTGGATGCATGTTGTGTCGAAAGAGTTCGAGAGGGTTAATTGTAGCTTTAACTAGAGTAAGAAGGCTGGCAAGGTACAGGATTGGGTGTACGCTGTAGATGTCAGTCAAGTCACAAAAGAAAATAATTGATGTATGATGGCTCTGCTGCAAGAAGTCTCAAGTTTGTGCCCTGTTTTTAACCAAGTGAAACCTGTAACTCACATCTCCATAGCACTGTATTTGTACAAAAAGATCCATCAATGATCAATACATGGTTTTCTTCTGGTTATATAAAGAACTAGATATAATAGTATACACCAGACTTCTGTACATTTTATAGTGCTCTTAGTATCATCACATCTATAACATTATAGTTATATAAAGAACTGTTGGAATTAACATCTTGGTGTGACATGAGGTGTTTGATAAATGTCTTACATTTTGTACTATTTGTACTGGAACCATGTTTCTCCATTGAATTTTTCACTTAAAAATGAATATTAAATAACCAGTGTTTTCTTTATTCAGATGAACAAACAACATCAAACAGAACAGAGTAGTCAGCATGAATACATGAAGAGGGTAGAGCGAGATCTTCGTAAAAAGCATGCTTTACAACAGAAGCAACAGCCAAAGAGCTTAAAAGTAAGTATTGTTAAATTTGATGTCTTGAAGCACAGTCAAGTTATTACTCATTGTTAATGTCAGAAAAATGTGTTGGATGATTGAGCAAGGACCAACATTTTATTGTTTTTTCATCATTAGCTACGTATAACAATGAACTTTGTTTTTTAAACAGTCTCTTGCTCTTGTTTCATTTGAGTATATGCCCTCAAGAATATGGCCCAAAACTTTTTTACTACAGATATGATGGGAGTTTCAGAGACTTAAAGTAATGTAGGAGATATATATCCTTTGTGTGCCATTACTGCAGTCTGGAAATCTGCTTTCTGTCTATTAGTAGGAAGCTGGTGGTCTGGAGAAAGGTTACCTCTAACGTGAAGTCCTGTAGTTTTGTGTTTGAGAGTCATCCCTTGTTTTTGCTTGTGTTAGGGAACAGACATATCTGTGAATCTTGAAAATCATCTGAAAGGGTCCCTGCAACCATATTTTTACTGTGATTGCTTAAAAACCCTTTGTAGTGCCCCAAAGCATCACCAGGCATTAGAATCTACTTTGTTGTAGTGTATTTTTGGATGATTTAACAACAAATTTTATTAAATCATACCAAAATACACCCTAACTATTCCATTTTGTGATGGTTTGCTTGCCCACGAGTAGTCAAAACTGACAAAATTGAAACTGGTAAGAATGAGGGATGACTGTAATGGTATAATAACTTCTTTCTCATCAGTTTTCAAAATTTTTAATTCCTTTTTTTAAAAGAACCATTTTCATTTGTTTATTTTTGCATTTTAATTGTTAGTGAAGCTTAAAGTTCATTTACAATTTTTGTTTTAATTAGTAAACTGCAGTTGTAGATATACAGTATATATATTTTTTCCCGGCATGTCTCTTGGACTCAGGGATAATGAAATAATTCCAAAGGCATGATATCAGTGATCTGGGGTTAATGCATCCTCAGTTTTCCTATTGGTGTATCCCAGTCCACCATGCATCCCCTCGTACCCAGGAGCTTGGTCACCTTCATTTCCATTTGAATCGCCATCCAAAACCAGAAATCCTGTCACAAAATTCCTATTCCACAAGTAATAGTTTATCCCAAAACCAATCCTTCGCCACCTCAATTAGCCCGGCCTTGGTGGCATATGCTGGTACGACCACCGGGATGCAATTATCGTCTGTTGATTATATGGAACATTTCCGCCAAGATTTTTTGCTTATGATTTTGAATAATTGTTTTTGTATAGTGATGCATATAAAGGGAATCTTTATTTTGTAATTGTTATAACATTAATGATATGTGTTGTAGCAAAAAGAAATAGAAATCCGTCGTCAGTTCCGAGATACCATCAACATCCAGCGTCAGCAGTACAAGGAATACAAGGCTCAAATTCTTGCCAAGACTCCTAAAGATGAACAGCGAGCTATCATTAAACGTCTGAAGGAGGACCAGCGTAGGAAACTGGCCATGCTGGGTGACCAGTATGAACAGTCAATTGCAGAGATGCTACAGCGGCAATCATTACGCCTTGATGAGAGTCAGGTTGGTGATGCTTCCATTTTATTACTGTATTTTAATAATTTCACCATGACTTTTCTGAGGTTTTTGCCCTCTTGCCACTTATTTGACACAACTCAGTGGCAGAAAAAGATGGTACAGTAATCCCGCATATTTCGCGGTAGTTACGTTCTTGTAACCCCCGCGAAAAGTCAATTCCGCGAATACTCTATTAACAATTGAATCTTACACTTGTGTCCACCATGCTGCCCATCACACAGTCCATGTCCATACTGATTGCGAGACAATTTGCCGTCAGACAATTCCCCGTCAAAACATGGACGATTCCCCTTCAGAACAATTCGCACCCTGGACGATTCCCCCCCATTCTATAAATATACTAATCAATACTTTTATCAATATACTTATTAATTAATCAATACTTTAATAACTATATTTCAGGGGGATCCAGCAAAGTCTATGTTCAGTAGCGTAGGTTCTGGATATTATTTATTAGTTGCACCTTTAGTCAATAATTAACTTGTTTCTTCCTCACTGTAGTCGCCTTTGAATTATATTCTAGCGTCACCCATAGCTATCTTCATTAATGAAGGCGAATTGTTTTGTGTTTGTTGTGACTGCGAATTGTCCCGAAACCTCCATACTCATCCCGAAATACCTTCTTACAAGATTGAAAGCACATACTCCATTATGAAGGAAAAACGTAAACACCGTACTGTAATACACAATTATCTACACATTTATTCACAAAACAGTACAAAATAAAAAGATGCATTAACTGGTGATAGCAAACACTCCCACGGTCGTTTCTTAGCTTGTCCAGTAACATAATTTTCTCTGCTAAGGTCATAACTTTTCTTGATCGTTTTGTCACTTTGGAGTTCTTACTAATTGTATTATTAGCCTTTGGTGAGGCTGGCTTACTTCCTGGGGCCATGTGGAAAGCAAGTGGGAGGCAAGAGGCTCGTATCATACTGCGGTTACAAGTACAACAGACACGTGTGGCAGTCAGGCGTGGACTGAGGAATGCGGGGCAGAGAGCAGTGTTGCCATATCCAAACAACGAAATTATGCTAGGGCAATGAAAAAATTATGCTAGACTGAGCAAATTTGTTCCAAGTAAAAAATGAATTATGCTAACTTGAAGCTAAATGATAAAATTCTATACATATTCGTGCAACATATCAATTATGTATTGTTTACTATGAAAATATTAAAATGAACCTACATACAGTAACAGTGTCATAAAGACTTTGTAGTTACTTGTAGAGAAGTATATTTTAGACTTGTGGTCGAGCGGCTTTATATCTTGTAGTAGTTTCCCCACCAGATGTAATGTAGTGACGGGAGAGGTAAAGAATAGTATGGGACTATTTTTATTTGTCTTGGAAATATTAAACAGGTATAAGAGTATAAGTCCCGGGTAGCTACCTCCCTGTCTCGCTATCTCTCTCTCTTTCTGTTCTAAGGCTAATCTCCGTCTCGACCTCTCTCTAGGGTCGCTTGTCTCCTTCTAAACTCTCTTTCCTAAAATCTGGTGTAGTAGGGGTGTGTCACGTATGTTCCTCATGGTTACCAGATCTTTCTCACGAGAGGACTGCTGACAGCTAACTGCATCATCTCCTTACTGGCCGCTGTCGTCAGCTTTCCTCCGTGTAAGCATGTTTAGCGCTGCTCGAGTCTCGCAGACACAACACCTTCTCATCATTTGACTTCCTGCTTCTATCTGTCTCTCTATCTATCTATTTATCTATCTATCTATTATGTAGTCCTATAACAGGATAAATATCGGTTTTCTGCCCATACTGCTTTTTCCCACGAAACTTACGTTTTTCTGATGGATTTTGATGTGATTCATTCGATTTTGAGCATCATTTCCGTCAGAAATAACCAGATTTTGATATATGACCCCCCCCCCATCCCCCTGCAATAATGGGGGATCTTTGGGGAATCGGAGGTTATAGGGAGGGGGGGAAACACAGAAAATGGTCATTTCCGACTGAAATGAAGCTGAAAATTGAATGAATCATACCAAAATCCATCGGAAAAACCTAGGTTTCATGGGTAAAGTACAAAGCTCAAACTTATCCTAACCTAACCGAACCAAACCGAACCTAACCTAAAACCTAACCTAACCTAATCCAACCTAACCTAACCTAATCCAACCCAACCAAGCCCAAACTGAAAGTAACCAACTATTCAAACATCTTCTTACCTTATTCGTCTCTCCCTCTCTCTCTCTCTCTCTCTCTTTTTCTCTCTCTCTCTGATTTGTAGCTTTTATAAAATTATTCCAAAAATATTCCATTCCATTCTATATTATGCTAGAATGATTCTAAAACTTCTAATATGCTAAAAAATATTCCAGACTCGAAAATTTGATCAAAATTATGCTAAAAGAATAAAATTATGCTAGATATGGTAACACTGGCAGAGGGGCCGCGGGAAAGGGACAGACTACAGAGGGTGGCGTGAGTTTACCGCGCTACAATTGGAAGCTGCGGAAATTTCAAATTTTTTGTTTTCTGTATATTCAAGGATATTTTAGTTGAACTTCTTAATGCTAAGAAAATCCGCGAGAGGGCAAAACCGTTGACAAAAAATCCGCAAAAAATGCAGGAGTACTGTACTGAGTCATTCCATGCAAATGTCAACCTTTAATGCCAGCCTCAGAACTGATAAAAATTTATAAATTGTATATCATTTTAAAGCTTAAACATTGAATGTTATGAATCTGGACAAAAAAAAAATCCAAATTGTCTACTGAGAATGAGGCATAAAAAAATGTTGTACCATGTCACTGAAGAAAAATTCATGCTGAAGTAAGTGATTTTATCATCATCATTGACCCAAGGATGTACTTGTTTGAAATGCTGGCATTGGCTTTTATTGAAATAGCATCTGTTAGAGTTGTAATTGTCACTACAGTTGTTTACATATATTTTGCGGTCGGACCGTGGCACAACCTTGAAGTGGAAATACTTCAAGAGTAACGCGTGTGACAATTTTTAAACATTTTTCCCATACACAGCTTACGAATTGGAGAAAACTGACATAACGTTTTATCATAAATAAGCATCCTAGTACCTTACTAATGCAGCCCTGTGATGTCTTGTAAGAGACTCCGGTAAACCATATGCTCTGTCACACATATTACATGCAAAGCATGAGGAATGTTACCGAAGGAAGATGTAATGTGTCTTACGCTCGGCTTTAAACAAGATATCACCACAGTCAAAGGCTTTTCGTCTCATTAACTCTCCTCCTCTTACTGACTCCCTTCAACCTCTGTCTCTTCGTCGCACTGTTGCATCTTTATTTCTTTTCTGTCACTATTTTAATGGTCACTGCTCCTCTGAACTGTCTTCTTGCATTCCTCCACCTCTACGACAGGCGCGTAGCACCCATCTGGCAGCAAACTCTCATCGCTTTTCTGTCCAACTCTCTAATGCAAGAATTAACTGTTACTCCCAGTCTTTCATTTATGCAACAGGTCAGCTCTGGAACTGTCTCCCTCTGTCTGTATTTCCTGCTGCCTATGATCTCCAGTCTTTCAAATGCAGTGTGTCCAGGCATCTCAAAATGATCGGATCTTGAATTTGGCTCTCTATTGTATTTTGTTTTTCTCTTGGAGGGAACTGTTACTGCGGGCTCATGGCCTTTGGTTCCTTCTTCCTTGCATTAAAAAAAAAAAAAAAAAAGTTACACTGAATTGCAATTACAAATTCACTGTTTGCAGTTTAGTATGTTACCTGCTAGCTTTTTTTCTTTTCAGGCTGTAAATTGAACCCATGGGATTTGTGAAGTGGCTTGGGGTTGGTTTTAGGGGTAAATGGGTTAGTGAGTGGATGCTTGGGATGGACTGGGTGAGTGGGTAGATCGGTGGGTGGTCGGGAAGGGGTTGGTGAGATAGGTGTGATGGGATGATTTTGATGGATGAGTGAGGGTCAAATGGGTGGGTGATATGGGATGGCAAGGTGAATGGGTTTGGGTAAGAAGGATGGTTGGACATGCCAGTAGGCAGGTGGGTCTGTAGGAGGAGTGGTTGGACAGGATGGGTGGGTTCCCAGGGTGAGTTGGGTGGTCAGGGTTGGTGAGTATTCAGGGAGAGATGGGTGGGAGGGGTGGGTGGGTTGATGTGATTAATGGCATTGTTGCATGAGCAGGATGGGTGGCATTTGTGGGTGGGGAGGGTGGGTGACTGTGGTTGGTGGGCAAGATGGGTTGTCAGAATGTGTGGGTCGCCAGGTTGTGTGGTGACACGGTGGGTTGCCTGGGTGGCTGCGAAGAATGTGTGGCCAGGGTGCTGTGCGTGGGTGGTTGTGTTGGTGGGTGGATGGGTTCAGGGTGGGTAGATGTGTTGGGTGGCATTGTTAGATAAGCTTGGTGGGTGGCATTCGTGGGTGGGTAGGGTGGATGGCCTAGATCGGTGTGCTTGGAAGGTCGCACAGGTGGCTGGGAAGGGTGAGTGTTGGATGGGTTGAGTGAGCATGTGGATGAGTGGATGGGTGGATATGTGGCTCCCCTGATGACAAGGCAGGAGAGGGACTTTTATTTTAGTAATCACGTAACTTGTCACTGATATTTAGGTTTATCATTTAGAAGATGTTGAATAAATATTTGGAAGAAATTTCTATATAGTGGGGTCATTTTCATTGAAATCTGCTAAAACCTCAATATAATTACTTCTCACTGAACTGAGGGTTGTTGAATACGTGTAATAATACACCTAATGGTAAAACAAATGATACTGTACTAATATAACATGCGGCAAGATGTGAGAGAAGGCAAAGCTTAAGATCTCCAATCCATCTGCCTAACGAATCAGTAGTTTTATTGGAGTCAGGAGGGGGAATTGGGGGGTGGACTTGTGCTGTAAACCTTCCCTCTGGTGGCAGACTACCCTCTCCCCTTATTAGTGTTCATGACTGTACTGGTTTAGTTGTTTAAACATTATGTTACAGTCATAATTATTACCTGAATAGGGCATGATCAAAGTTAATTACCTTAAAAAGAGGGGCGTCAATAGAGTAAGTCGAACACAGTTTTATTTCCCTGACAACCCAGACAGAGATGAGATAGCAGAGGACATGGTTGTGCAGGCTTTGCCAACTCCTCAAGTATAGTGAAGGTACATAAATTCAAAGGGGTGACTTTTTCCCTCCTCGATCAATGTGTCTATGTTGATGTCATGTTGTTGATGTCACTGGAATATGTTCATATCACTTAAACAAGAATTGTCTTCTGGTTAGTTTATTTTGTAAATTTCACATCAGTAAACATTTTTGTTTATGTTTGTGAAACAGTTTTGTATACCTAATAAATGTTGATTGTATTAAATTACTGTACTTCAATAAAAATCGCACAAGTAACATCTCTCACTTTTCTGGTAACTTGTGTGACGGTGACATTTTCCATAACAGCACAACAGTTACTAGGAGTAATCAGATTTGCTCAATATGGTTATGATCCTTATATGTTGACATTATTGATATGAAGCACTCCTTGATTGAACTAGTAAAACCACAGACTTACTGAAATTAATTATGCAAAGTACAGGAGGGGGTAGCATCATGTAACTGTTCCTTGTGCAACCTTTGATCCATTCATCATCCAATCCTACATTGCCCCATGAGGAGCCTTGGAGCCTGCGGCTAGGCAAGTTCGTCCTGACATTTAAGATGAGTGACCAGCTTCACTCATCCCTGAGTGGCACTACATGAGCAATAAACCCCAAACACCCCTTGGATATAAACCTTCACTGGCTCAGTCCAATTGGAGGCTGTAATTACCCACTAAAACAACAGGTGTCAAAATTTGGTTATATGGTTACCACCCAGCATAGTAAATGGTTTCCCGGTGTACAGGAAACCATTTGGCTTGTCACTCAGTGTAGAGTCACCCACAGGCAGAAGTAAGAGGAAAGAATGATGGAAAGAAAGACAGAAGAGGGAGTGTAAAGTCACCTGTAGGCAGGAGAAGGAAAGAATGAAGGAAAGAGAGACAGAAGAGGAAGGATAGAAGAGAGGAAAGGGCAGACACCCAAAGCAGCACTACATTGAGTGAGTGGATGGTGAGTTCCTTCACCTACCACTAAATGCTTGGCATTATATGAAGGACAAGCACACAACATGGAACACCTTGTTAGTGCCTTGCCTTATGAATGAGCTTCTTAACATGTGGGTCAAGATTAATGCAGGATACTTCCAGAATTTAGCAGACAACATACTCAGATGCCTCCAGCTTGTAAATGAGGCCAAGGGCAACATGACTATATATTAGGATGCATTTATGCTGCATAGTTTTGTGTGTATCATTAATATATTCCCTTGAATGTGATGTTTGCTTACATATATCCTGTGCCGTGAGTTTCTTTTTTGGAGTCTGTATTAAGGCCAGGGTAGATCCTGCTGCTTCTGTTAATCTCATTTTGCTTAATATACAGTTTTTAAATATGTAGACTACAGCCAGGGACAAAGTTTACTGTTCCACTGCATGTAATTAACACTTAAGACATGTCTGCCACTTTCCTTTCTGATGCATCATATTACAAAGCAACATGGGTGAGAGAAACATATAAGGTTTTCTCACCTTAGGAGTATCAGGCAGCAGAGGAAAGTGAGAAGTAGAAGAGGTGAAATATTAGACAAACTTTTGTCTTCAGTGGTGTAGTACAGTCTGCAAAGCTAATTTTTTTTTCTTTGTACCATTCATAATGGACGGACACAAATCAAGATTGAGAGCAGAGGAAATGAATCATTTTGAGAGGAGCATTTGGAGTCACATGAAGAGACAGCCTGACAAATGAGGAAGTGAAGGAACATTGTGGTGTGGATGTGGATGTGATAGAAAGCGTTAGGAGAAATACCTTGTGGTGGTTTGGCCATGTGGAGAGGAGGAGAGCAAGAGACTTACAAGGAGAGTGTATGTGAGTGAGGTGGAGGGGGGGGGGAGAGGCAGGGGGAGGCCAAGGATGCAATGGAGGGATGGAGTGGAGAGGTATATGAGAGAAGGGGTTGTGAGCTGGGAGCAGGGTATTGAAATGGCTGTGGACCGGGCAACATGGAGGCGATTTATTTGTGACCACTCCTTACCTGATTAAGGTGTCTTGCAATAGATAGATAGATGATAGAAGAAATTCGTTTATCCTATCTTGCCTATATATTTCATGAACCATTGACTTTTGCAGGTAGTAGAACAGCAACAACTGTCAGAGAAACTAGAAAGAGAACTTGAAATGTTGTCCGAGTATCAGACACGCAATCGACAGCAGGCAGAGGCTCAGCGTAACAGAGAGAAACGAGAACTTGATGAGAGAGTGGCACTCAGGAGAACACTTCTACAACAGAAGGCAAGTTTCTTACTGGAGTTAAAGAAGCAACAGTTGCCATTATAGGTTTACAGTTCTCTCCTGCATAAGGATACTTTATGTAAATATGTTTTGATGATTCAAATTGTTTTACAGCTGTTCTGGTTAACTTTCCTGTTTGATGATATGCTAGAGGAGGGAAAAAGGAAAAAAAGAAGCAAAAAAAGAATATGCACTCGGGTAGTCATTGTTTCAAATTCTGTTTAATAGTATTTCAAATTAATGATAACTGAATTTTTTTAATTAAAGAAAAGGGAGCTGTACGTAGTCTTTGTTGATTTGGAGAAGATCTTTGACAGGGTCCCAAGGGAGGTGGTGAAGTGGGCAATGAGAAAGCTTGGGATCGAGAAGTGGCTGGTTAGAGTGGTTATGGCTATGTATGTGGGTACTCACACCCAGGTTAGAGTGAGTGGAGTCTTGAGTGATGAGTTTTCTGTGAATGATGGCATACATCATAGGTCAGTGTTGAGTCTCTTATTGTTTGTCATGGTGCATGAAGCTCTTTCACTTGAATTCAGAAGTGGACTTCCATGAGAGATGTTGGATGCTGATGATAGGGTATTGATTGCAGAGAATGAAAGGGAGATGGAGGAAAGATTTAGGAAGTGGAGAGGATGAGGCACAAAGGTTTGAGAGTAAATGCATATAAAACAAAAGTGCTGATGTCTAGGGCTGGTGGTGGTGCAGTCAACGCACATGTATGGCCATGTGCAGCTTGCCACAAGGATATAGGAAGTAACTCCATATTGTGCAACGTTTGTGATAATTGGGTACCTGAAAGATGTAGTGGTCATAGAGGTATGCTGTGAAATAATCCTGATTTCATGTAGTGTTGTGTTAGGGAGAGCATGTAGAGATTGTCAGATGTGAAAGAATTGATCTTGCTGGAGAGTCTCTTGAGTGTGTAGAGGGGTTGGGGAACCTCTTGTGTGTTGGGGGTGGGTAAGAAGTTGTTGGAAGAATTTCAGGTAGTTGTTACCTCTCTTAACATTGAGAGGGCTCTCCCACTGTGCTAAGGGATCTTTGTATGTGGCGTGTGTTAGGAGTGTAATGCTGTATGGTGGTGAGACCTGGGCAGAAAAGGCAGAGGACATTTGGAGGCTCAAATGTATAGAAATGACAGCGACTCGATGAATGTGTAGTGTGTCCTTGAATGTGAGGCCTGAAGAGACTAGGATTCTAATTGAAGAGGTGAGAGGAAAGATGACTTGAATGTATTGGTGTTGTGATGAGGAAGGGTAGATTGGAATGGTTTGGTCTTGTTGAAAGGATGGAGGATGACAGTTGGGCAAGGAAGGTGAGAAATGTGAAAGTCAGGGGTAGAGTTGTGAGAGGCAGACTAAAAAAAGACCTGGGACAAAGTCATGGAGTGTGACCTCAGGGATAAGGGGCTGAACAGGAAAGCTGCCGGAGACCAAGCAGTGTGAAGAGGTGCCATTGTGTAGGTGACCAAGGCTAACACATGCAAGCATGTTGGAGCCTTTATAAATGATACGACAAAATTTTTGCATTAATAAAAGTCTTGTATCATCATATCATATCACATCTTGGCCAGATCATCCTCAGCAGTTTGTCCTGCATAGTGCCATATGGATTAGTTGCCCCTCAAGGCCTGTAAAACACAGCCGGAATGTTTGTAGTAGAACAGCCTGCTGTTGTCAGGTGTATACTAGCCAACTGCTACATGTCATTCATCTTTCAGATGGCAGAGGAAACTGCACGCTTCCAACATGAACGGCATGAAAGAATAAGACTAATGCAGGAAAAGCAGGCCAGGGAACTAGAGGAATTTGACAATGAATCCTTACGGCTAGGATTTAGGTAAGTTTACTTGTGTGTGTGTGTGTGTGTGTGTGTGTGTGTGTGTGTGCATGTGTGTGTGCGTTGTGCATGTGCGTTCATGTGTGTGAGTGCGTTCGTAAGTGTGCGTTCGTGCTGTGCGTGCATATTTGCATATGGGAGTTGTTACAAGGAAAGGTGATTGATGTTGTAAATGCATTTACATCAAACATGATTTGAGTGGAAACTTCAAAGAGATCGCATTACATCAGTAGGTTGGTGCCCACATTAACCCCTTTGTTATCAGGGTAGCCACCAAGTGTAAACAGAACTTTCCACTCCTGTACCAGGTGGATCTAACCCACTTGGAAGGGTGGCAACAGCATTGTAAATATTTCTAAATTGATTTTTTTTTTTTTTTCTGGCACTAATTTTGAGTATAAGAGTCTATAATGGGTCTGTTTCTCACCTGTTACAGAGCTGCACATACTGGTAACTTCTGGGTAAGTTATGAGTGAGACCATTTTCTCCATAAGATCATCAGTACGTGTAGCTCCATAACTGTTGAGAATTGAACTCTGTATATTGCTAAGTTACTAATAGGTGGTTATTATTTCAGTCCCCTACAAATAGTGGAATCTTCAAGTGAACGGTGGCCGGAAGAATTCAACGTGACAGCATCCATGCTTTCCTTATCCCTCCAACCTAATCACTGAGTAACTGGTTGATTCCTAGCTAGCTGTAGAAAGTATAAATATTGACAACCTTCTATATAGGCTTTATTGTTTTCCAGGTATGAATATAAATTTGAGCTCCTTTTACTATTTAATTAGCCTTATTTATAAAATGCTAAAGTCTCTTTTATATTTATTTGTTGCATATCCAGATACAGTTAGGATTCCAAGTTCTGGTGTGGCTGATGCCCAGAAACTTTCCATAGATGCCCGGGCCCAAAGGTGCTCTCGTGGCTGCAATGCCAGTGTGCTTTAGATGCCCCACCCTGCCTCTGCCCCCACCCCCACCTCCACCCTCATCCCCACTATCCAGCTGAACCCCACTCAACTGCAGCTCACTCCACCTCACTTAATTGAATCAATTTCTTTGTTGAGCAAGACTGGATTCATTGATCCCTTCATTTCAATGATATTTTTGTTGTTCACTCATGCTACTTCTGGACAATTTTGTTCTGCATGTGAAGGGTCTCCAGTAGTGAAGAAGTTAATGAATGGCATATCTAACCTCTTTAGTTTAAATACTTTCCTAGACTGCCAAAAGACCTGGCTCAGGGTCATAGAGTGTGACCTCAGGGATGAGAGACAGAATAGGGAGGCTGCTAGAGATCGAGCAGCGTGGAGAGCTGCCATTAGGTGGCCAAGGCCGATGCATGCAATCATGTTGGAGCCTTTATCAATGATATGATGCAGTGCATAAGATCATCTGGAGATAGCCAAAATAGAATAAAGTATACATCATGTGAATGAGAGAGTTAAGTCATTCAGTTTGATGACATTTTAAAGTTAGTTTTTGCTGTCTAAGTTTTATCCGGTTCAAGTGATACATTTTGAATGGGAGGAGTTAGACTTAGTTTTCACTAATCCCTTCACTGTTCTTGGTGCTGGAGAGAAATATCGTCTCACAGTGGCACCAATATAAGTGGGCAAACCCACTGCTTGTTTATACAAATGACCTCAACTCACTGCCTGTCTTCTGAAAGGGGGATGGTTGACTGCAGGATGGGGTCATGTTCTGCCTGCAGTCTGCTAGATTCACATCCAGATGAACCTGAATGTTCAAGGTCCTAACCTGAATAAAATTGTCTGTCAGTAACCTGAGTAAAGTGAATATCATTTTTAGTGCATGAAAAGAGTTAACACAAATTCTCATGTAATTGAATGACTGCTGCTAGCAGGATAGATGAACAATTGGAACTGAGCATTTTAAGCCAATAATACTTTATCAGGATATATATTTGGTAAAACTGACAACCCTTGTTTCATATACGGTATATATTTCATTATCAATTCCTCAGTTGTTTTGCCTGTTCCTCCCAGTTTACATTAGCCGTTGTTTGGAATAAATTGCAACATGTTTGACTTGTACAGTCGCCCCAAGAAGTGATGGCAGAGTTCCAGATTGCTTCGTTCACTCTGCACTGGTATACTGTACGTCCAATGGAAACTTGGTGAAGATATGGTCAAACTTCTGTGCCTCCATTACGTCATATAAAATAATATATATATCATGCTAAGAATCATGTAAAACGAATAACATGAATTAGTGATATATTAGAAGTTAACATTCAGATACTTCTCCCGATTTCAATGAATGTGTAATACAGTACAGTATATTACTCCGTGTGCGGCACGCAACATAATTCCATGTTCTTGTGTATTTGCTTCCCAGGATTTCAAATACAGATGCTCTAGTTTCGAAGACCAGTTAAGTTAAAACACGTGACTGCAACACACTACCTTATTTTCAAATGCTGTAGTGATGATAAAGCTACAGTAAGGATGCCACAACAATGAAGTTTTTCTTAGTAATGATACCCTACCTGCAGTAGCACCAAGACCAATCTGCCCTGTATTCTGTGTTTTCCCCATGCTTATAATAATTTGCGACTTTATTCCTAAATCATGCAAAATTATTTCAAGATGTAAGAAGATAATTAGATTTTACCTTTTTCTCATACACTAGGCAGTGAAGAGGATCAAAGCATGAGTTAATACTCTTGCTATGCAAAGCACATACTTTTTGCTCTATATCTTAATCTCTAGTGTATATCCTTCTATTTAAATAAACTTGTGTCCTGCTTAACTGAAAATGCTGATTTGAAGGTTTTGAACTCAGTCATTTGTTTATGAACATCTGCATTTTCTTTCTCTTGCCAATTGTTTAGACACTGAGGATACTAGGCTATGACACAAGTTTGTCATTCTCCAAGGAGCTCTGACTCTCAGCAAATTTTCGAGGTTCTCCTTATTTTTCATTCACTGATAGTCCTCCGGCTTATCTTAAAACTTCAAGAGAATATTCTTGATGAAAAACTGGCCAGATGCAGTGTAATAACTCCATATCTTTGAGTAAAAGCAGTTTCGGTTACAACACCTTCCGTGCATGTTGATTGAACCATTTAAAATAGCCTTCTAACTTACGCCGCATTCCCGCTTTCGTCATCGTCCATGAAGACCACAAAAACGGAAATAAATGACTTTAAATTATTCCTTAGTATTGTAATGGATATTATTTTATAAACAATAATGATGATTTTAATTGATTATTAAAACGCTTTTCTTATTAGTATTACGCCACTAAAAATAATAGTGCATTTTACCATATTAGATATGAACTCCGCAAATTATTCCAGACTGTCCCTGAGCGATAGTTCTGAAATTTCAGTTATTTTCGTTTAGGATTTTCTGTTATCGTAATTAACGAACTGCTTCTTACAGTTTTGAAATATGCTGGTACTTTTTCAATGACATTGTTTTCTGTAACAATTTTACATAATAGGTTTCCCCTTGTAAAAATATATGGAAGAATATGTACATTATCGATGACCGAAAACTTCTGGGTACTCTGCCATCACTTCTTAGGCAGACTGTACAAGGTATGTGTGTTTATGTATCAATCCATCAACTGCTGAAGTCATACCAGTGTCTGATTGTGTGGTGCTCAGCATTAGAGGACTACAAGTGCCAGTATGCCATAAAGTTAGATTTCAGCATGAAAATATAAGAAAAGAAATTCTGTAGCCATCTTTTATAAGTGACTTTGGGTCTGGAGTGGGACACATTCATGTGGTGCCACTGATATAACCAGGTCATTCCACTGACTAATCAGATGTCCATCTCCTTCCCTGTCTCCCAAAAAGAGGATGGTGGACTGCAGGAGAAGGGCAACTTCACCTTGAAGTTCACTGGGTTCAGAGTTGATTGTAGGGCCACAACAGCAGCAGCAGTATTATTGGCATTTGTCTACCTTCACTACTGAATACCTCATATAGATCTTAGGGATCAGCAAACAATATAATGGAATATCAATATTAAAAATGCATTCCTATCATTGGAAGAGGAAAGATTTACCTGTCCATTTTATTTATACGTCATATTCATCTGGCATACATATTCCCTATGTTTCAGAGTACTGTATACGGTATTGCAGTTAAAATTCCATAGATAAATAAAATCAAATAACAGTGGATTCTGTTGTTCATCACTGCAAGCACAAACTTGACCATTCACATTCTTTCACATTTAACCTTTTAATCATCTTTTTAGATTAGACAACCTCTCACTCTGATGACTTTTTTCATTCTTGCTACCTACAGGTGATTTTATTCAACTAAGGATAGATTCATCATATTGCCATGGATAGATACAGCCTTCATTAACCCCTTCACTACAAGAGATCCATCATAAGCTAATTAAAGGTATGTGAAGGCAGCAAGAGTAAAGTAGAGAAAACTGATTTGATTCAAGGGAATCATTTCATTTTATTTGTGCAACCTTGAGACAGTTTTTCTAGTGTGGGAGAGATTTTTGCCTATGGGGTTAGTTACAGCTTTCATTACTCTCATCTGTAAAAGGATATTTCCTGCATTGATTACGTTTTCTGGAGGTGGCAAGAGTGAAATAAATATGTCCTCAGGGTGAAGGGCTTAAGAAAAAGGAGACTCCAGTATAAAATTGTCATACTTTTGTTTGGAGCTGAAGAGGAATGCCTTCATATGGTGGTACTGATATGGTGGTATTGGAGCTTCCTAGTTACGTAATTGTCCCTCAGTCTCCTCCTCATCTCCAACATGAGGGTGGTGGACTGCTGAAGAAGGGCAGCGTTGGCCGCAGTCCACTGGGTTCACATTTAGAAGAGCCTGGAGCTGCAACTACTGTACTACTATGCTCTTGTTTGCCCCCTCCCCTTCCCACCCCTCCCCTCCCTCCCTCCCCCTCCTCCCCCACCACCAGTGAAGCAAGTGATGGTCTCGGGTGACAGAGGAGAAGCCGTCTTTGCTCAATAGCCTGAAGTGAGATCAGTCAGATCGAGTCAGTCACTGTAAAACCAGGAGGGCTTATATTTGATCATTGCCATATTGATTTTTTTTTAAATGCTGCTCATAAGTCTGGTCCTTTCCCAAATATGTTAACTAATTACATAATGTGAATATTGTACATCAATTTGTGATATGGTCAGCCATTACCAGCCTCTGTGCGAAATGTTAACTTTGATTTGAATACCTTACTGCCCTTAGTGATATGTATAATGAAGTGGCTGATTTGGCATGAATACTTAGTTTCCAGGATGGTTTTCCCTAGTCAGGTAAAGGTGACAGCCTCATTAAGAGCTGAAGCAAATGTATATACATATATTTATATATATATATATGTATATAATCAGTCTCCAGTCTCCTTGGGAGCTAAATCTTAGTACTGTATATTTCCCATTGTGTCAACCATTTATATTGTAACTGATCGGGGAATTGACCCTGCAGTTAATGTATCATTATATTGTTAGATATTTTCATCTATGTTATTGTTTTGTGTGGAAGTTATCTTGTATCTTATGGCTCTTAGTTGCTGACTTTCTCACAAATGTTAGTCTCTACAAAGATCTTTTATGATTTATTTTTCTGACCTCTCATGCAGTCCATAGAGAGTATTTGTGTATTATGCCAAAAAAGTGTGTGTGGCTTAGCAGATAATTATTTGTTAGAGCTAGGACAGATAACATTTGGAAATTGATATACATATGTAGGATACTCTTAGTCAGTCTTTTAATGGAAGTTATTCATATCTGTTTCTAAAGGGCTCAAGTTCAGTAAGTGCTTCTGATTATTTCTTGCATTCTTGGACTCGACACATTTAACATAGACTAAAACCCATTTCATTTTAATACCTTGAAGATTTAAGTCTATCCTAATTGGTAATGTTGTTATTTTATGCATCATTTGTTCCCAAAGGCCATGCTATGGTAATGCTGTTATACCCTTAAAGGTTCATATATATGATAAATCATCTTTGGATGGCATTTGATCATAGAAATTGATATTGTTTTAGAATAAAATGATAAAGCTGTTAATTCTTGAATGCTAAGCTGTTTTTAGTGTATCTGTCAACACACTAAATTCCTCTGCTATGGACAGTAAGCACAGGTGTGTTTCTGAGCGTCACAATAAAGAGTCTGATTCGTGGGCCGTATGCATGTCAGCTTAGGAGGCTTTTTAGCACCACCACCTTACCAGTTGTATTTCTGCATGTAGTGCATTCATATTCTCTTGTGTGTTATTTATTCAGACTGTGCCGATATTTAAAACAAATAAATTACCTGAAAGAGAATAGTAGGGTGTAGTATGCGAAATATTCAACTAAGGAAGAGGTGTTACAAAGCTTTCTAATGCCATAAGACTATGAGCCTTGGCCCCTGAGCCAGCAGCCCTACTGGTCCTCTGCCACG
>NC_137059.1:5440294-5515294 GCF_032717465.1 Coenobita brevimanus
CACACACACACACACACACACACACATACAGACTTACAATGTAACATACCTTTCATATACAGTTTAGAGGTGGTTTAATTTCTAACGCATTTTGGTTTGATCCCTGTGTACTGTATATACTTTTTTTTTTTTTTTTTTCCACAACCCTTGTTCTGCTTTCCTTTCTACATTTTGTTGTTCCTTTTGAGTCTCTTCATCCATTATGTTTTCTGTCTAACCTTTATATTACTTCTCACCATCATTACTTAACCCTCAGTCTCTTTTTCCATGTTGTAGCTTCATTCATGTCACTTAACCTTCCTCTGTTAGAAATTCCAGGTAAATAATTAAAAAAAAAAAAGAAGAGTCATTACGTATTTGCGGCGTTACAAACATGAGGTATGATCCAGGCATATCAAGATTGCATTTACCACCCACCTCGGATGATGATGAACACGGCATCTGACTGTATACTACCTCATGGGCAGATCGTACTTTTCCCACTCATTCAAGCTAGAGCATGTGATGAGATAGTTTTGTTATGGTAAGGTAAAAAGTGCAATCACTTCTGCTCTACAAGACCTGTGCACCAGAGGACTACCATCTCCCCCCTCCCCTTTGTGCTCATGCATAGTAGTGTCCGGTGGATGCCCCTCACCTTGACATTTGATGAATTCCACACCGCCAATTCAGACAAGAAAGTGAGGATGCATTTTTGTATGGGTCTCTGTGTTTGTAATGTTGAAAAAATTCTGTGTCTGTATATATTACAAGAAAATACATGATGCTTCCAAAACTAAGTGTAATTTACCTAGCCCTAAATTCGTCAATTCTTACTCTTCAGTAAGAGAGCTGTTATGTCAGGAGTGCATGGTCTTGTGGCCCCAGGCTTATCTGAATGTGAAAGCGGCTACTTCAGCCATTCGCTTTTTTTTTTTTTTTTTTTTTTTTTTTTTTTTTCCAGATTATGTTGGTGGATTGTGTTGTGAGATGCATAAAGTGTGTGTGTTTTGTGGGAGACTGATTCACTGTAAAGGTTTAGTGGATTGTTAGTTGTGTTTTGTTTTGGTACTGAAGCAGAGAAGGGTGATGAATAAATCAGTGTCTGGCTAGTTGCTCTTATGCCTGCTTGGAAAGAGTTATTTCAGAGTTAAGTGTTAATGAAGGATGACATTTAGTAGAAGGTTTGGATGGCTATGGTAGCTGTGTGTTTATGTATGTGAATTATTGTGTTTGGTGGAGGAAGAGATTTTTTCAAAAGATACTTGAAAGTGTTTTATTGTTGATACTCCTATTAGACTGAAACTTCGGCATTGAGTGACAGGAGACTGCTTGGCTGCAAGCTTTAGAAATTGCTTTTTCCTAAAACTTGAAGGCATAAGGAAGAAGGATATAAGTACAGTAATATTGTGATTTAAAGAGTATCATGAAGAAAAAAAAAAAAAAAAAAGTGGGTTCACATTCAAGGGATAGTTGAGGCTTGTTATAATGCCACCGTGGGGAGAGGGGAGTGACTGGCCAACCGCCTTGAATACTATCTGGACTAAGTACTGTATGCCCAGGCCCCAATGCCTCTAATGGGACACTAAAAGACTAAAGGATTAGATGAGCATGATCCTAAAACTAATTTAGATTGCATGTCTAAAGTGAAAAATAATATGCTTAACTTAGTCTTACATTTTTGTCCAAACTATTATCCATAGCACAAATATATAGCTTTTCTTTGAAAAAAAAATATTGTGTACTGGTGGTATGACCCTGTGCCCCCTCCCCAGTCCATGCGTTTGTGAGTTAAGGACATGCAGGCTTTGAATACGATCTAGAAAAACAACACTACGGTATGGGATGACAAGACTGGCCGATAGAGGATGTTTGCTGTGGAAGAACTTGGACATGTGCAGCCTCGTATCTTGCAACGAGAAAGTGGGCAAATAACCCATTAGAGAATAAGGAAAACTTGAGACTTGTTGATTCTCTTGGCAATACACACCCACAGAAATGTACAGTGGCATTCATGAGGATACATGCACAGTAAATGTGTTACCTGTTGTAGTGTTTACAGGTTGGATGTGGAACTGTTTCATTTACCACCTGGTTCACTTACCTTCAATGAATCAGGCAGTAAATGGAAAAATTCCATATTCCAGCAGCAGTGACAATATGCAACATGACCGCATTGTGTAGCCTACTGTATCCTTACTTACAAAGATGACTGTACACTCACGTATTATCTCCACTAATTAATTAGCTGTAGGTGACACTGTCGTTTAGACCTATGTTACTGAATCTATGTTGTTATGCTACGTACACAAGGCTCAAACTCTTGCTTCCTGAGTACGAGGAACTGATCTGGGGTTCTTTTCAAGACTGGGTTTAGAGCATGCAACCAGAGGAACAGGGCTCAAAAACACAGGCCAACCAATCTTACATGTGTATTGTCATACAAACATACAGTACTGGGCACAATACAAATAGGCAGATTATACACACTATAGTGGACACAAAGTACAAGAGTTGTGACTACATGTGACAGGGTAGCTATAGGTGTCACCCAGGTGTGGGAGGGGTCCCATCAGGTGTGTGCTCTCTGAAGGGGCATGGGACCGCTGCTGTAGGCCGGATAGTCCAGTGTGGGCTCTGGGGCGTCGTAGAGGGAGGCCTTTCGATGGAGGGGCCTTGGTGGTTGTGTGTCTGCCCTCGAGACTGGGGCCGAACAGGGTGAGTAGGCACGCTGCCTTGTGCCTGCCCTTGGTGGAGGATGGCTCACTGGCTGGTCTGGGAAGTTCTTAGCCAGGAGTCCTAGGGGCGTCCCTCAACAGCTGGGAGCTGCGGCCTTGCCTTTGATGAGAGGTCGTCAGGGGCTGCCTGCGGCATCTCTTCCTCTGGGAGTCTGGCAGCAACGGGTGATGTAGGGGCACTGGCTGCAGTGAGTGTATCCCCAGGCTGACTATGGGGCCTTTCCAGACCCTCTCCAGCTGCGACTCTGCTGGGAAGCTAGCTCCGCCTCTTGGGGTGTGGGGAGAGCAAGAGGGATGTCTCACTCGGCCTCTGGAGGAGTGAGGCGAGCAAGGGGTGTTGCCCTCGGTGGTTGTCACAGGGTTAGCAGACAAGGGAAGTATGGTGGATGTTCCCTCTCTGGCAGGCCGGGTGGGCGCTGCCACGGTTGCACTAGACCCTGGGATTGTAGGTGAGAGGAGGACAGTGGCCGTCCTCTCCCCGGCGAGCACAGTGGGTGCTGCTGCAGTCCTGCTCCCTGTGGAAGTTGCAGATGAGGGAAGTATGGTGGGCGTTCCCTCCTTGACGGGCACGATGGGCACCACTGCGGTTCTACCTTGCCCTGGGAAGACAGGTGAGAGGAATACAGTGACCGACCTCTCCCCGTCAAGCACGGTTGGCGTCGCCCCGGTCCTGCTTGGGACTGTAGGTGAGGGAAGTACAGTGGACGTTCCCTCCCCGACGAGCACGGTGGGCGTTGTCGCAGTCCTACAGCAGGTAGTAGGTGAGAGGAGTATAGTGGCCGTCCTCTCCCCGACGAGCACAGTGGGCGTCGTTGCGGCCCTACTTGGGTCTGTGGTTACACGAGTCCCACCCCGATCCTGGCTAGTGTTGGTCTGGATAAAGAGCAGTGCAACGGGGCGGTGTATCTCCCGCGGGCTCCGTTGAGAGGAAGAGGGGCGCATGGTGACGGGGGACGTATGCCCGTCTTGCTCGGGCCCTTTCCGCGCCTCCTTGTGATCTCCTCTTGGTGCTGGTATTTCATATATGTGATGGATCTCACCACATGGTTTGTACACTGCACAAAATTCATCCCCCCCCCACCCTCGCCTCCTTTGGTTGTATTTGAATAACTATCTTCCACTCTCTTCATAAGCTGGAATCACAGGTTCTTCGGAATTCCATAAGTTTCCTTTCGTTTTCTTCGTTTCCTCCCCTTCCCTGAACTCCACAAAGAATCCGGTCATTATCTCACGTTTCCGATCAAACTTCCTCACAGGTCGCAGTTATCTCGCGAGCATCACTTCAACCTCCAGTTTCATTTTCAGTTTCTTAAATTACCGTTTTCTTTGTTATGGGAGTATGGTATAACACTAACATCACAGTTATTATTCACCTAGTAGAATTCCTTTAAGTCAGACAATTAAAACACTGTCCTTGATTAATCCTTCCGTTGCTGTAGGCGCACTTTTATTCAGTCCAAATTCAGACGATTTTGTTTAGGTAAGAGAAAATATACGTCTTGGATCACTTTCATGATATAAACGAGATGCAGGCCGGTGCAGGTCTGCAACAGCAATGCCAGACAGCCATCTCACTGTCTACGCGGCGCTGCCACTCGCGCACACAGATCACAGACTCAGCGGATCTCCGACTAGACATCAGAGTACTGTCAGACGGGAGAGGGGTGGGACGTACGCACGGGCTCCCGCATCCTTCACTTAAGCCATGCCATCCTTTCGGGTTCTTCTGATTTCTTTGATATTTCAATGCGTATTTCAGCAGTCATCTTCTCTTGAAGACAGAGGTAAGTTACAAACCGTTTGTTTACACCAGAACAGATATATCAGGTTGTATATGCGGTAAAATTTGCCTGTGGTTAATGTTTGTTTACGGTGGTAGTCTGGGCGTTCACTCTGTCCTGACAGATGCCGCTTGACCTTTTCCATCTATTTTTCATAATTAAATAAACGAATGCTGATTATGTTATTTAGATATCTAGTCTCCAGCGTTGCAATTTATGCTTCGTAATTATAAAATCTTGGGTCAGTCATGAATGTAGCCTCTCGAATCCTGTCCCTAGTTCATGGCAAGTGCCAGATGAGGGCACAATGAGTGCCACGTACCCCACACCCACACTGCCACCAGTCACGTATCCCATCAGGAATGCCACCTTCCCTGTCTTCACAGTAGCCACTTACTTTGACAAACTGGGGACATGGAAATGCCCTCATCAGCCAATAATGCAATGGATGACGATTTGATGTGCACCGTGATGACTAGTGTGGAGATTGGGCAGATTGATGTGTGGCTGAGGACTGTTCCAGAAACAGCATAGGTATTATAGGCAAATTAAATGAAGGATTGTCAGCATTAATTATTATGGGTTGTTTAGATTTTGTGGTTTTTAAATGACCTTGAACAAACAACAGTGTGTGGATAAACTTATGTGTATATTTCTTGAGGCTTTGCAGCTGAACGTACCACTGTAAATATTGTTTCCTTTACCTTCCCTATTTTGTGTTTTTATGTGCCAGTTGTAGGTTAGGTAGTGGTAAGAAAGATAAAAATTTATATTGCCTGTGCAGTAAAAAGCATGTACCGGGTAATCCATTATTCCTTTATGTGCTTAATAATACACCAAGAAGGATTTAGGATATCTGAACAAAACACAAATATTTAAGGCAGCAAAAGAAAAATTACTTCCCTTTAGCTTAGAAAGTCCACAGAGTGTAAAGAAAATTGATGAAGTGAAGGTACTGTGGAGATAAGGAACAATGGTATATATGGACATACTGGTATCTAACCTGTACATGCTGCAATAGTATCAGAAATATTTGTAGTAAACCCTTGATATATTAAAATAATTGTGGAGGAAAAGTCAGTGATATAGATGATATTTATTGGGGAGGACTGTAACAACCCCTGGTTCAATTTACACAAAATCTTTTTCAGTGGATTTGTAACAAAATTATACATGCTCACTTTTATTTTGGCTTTGTGTGGGTTAATGTTGTATATCTTGATTTTGTATAAGTAAATATTAAATATTTTAAGTCATTGCTGTTGTATATCTTGGTTTTGTATAAGTAAACATTCAATATTTTAAGTCATTGCTGTACTAATCAACTGAACAGAAAAAAAAAAAAAGCAAAAAAAAAAAAAAAAAAAATTATTGTTTATATACCATAAATAGATAGTTTTCCATTAGGTACAGTTGCCTGCAAATGTTCCTAACTTTTTCCTTCCTTTTAGTAACTCATTACATTATGCTGTACTTGTTTTGGTAATTATAAGTAACTGTTTGACTAACAAGTAGATTCTGATGACTGCAGGCAACTTTACTGAAGTTAGTATGATGTTAAGGGTTACAGAAGGTCAGGAGGAGGAATGGAACTTTTTCAGGGGACTGTGCATGGAAAAGTAATTACAGTATTGAAAACGTAAGGGATATATGAGAATATGTGATGAGTGATGAATAGGGTTGTTTAGCAGTTGTAGGCAGTGGATGGATCAAATATTTGCTGTGAGACAAAATGGAGAAAGCATTTATAGGTATGGAAAAAACGGTAAAATTATTGTTTCAACCCCTAACAGAATTATGAGTTCTTCATCCATTTTTTTGGTATTTTAGACAATTCTAAGACCCTTTTCTTCTATGACATTTCTGTTGCAAATTATTTTTATTTTACTCCTAAAGGATAGGTTAGGTTAGCTTATCTTCAAGAGTAAAATAAAAATAATATGCAACAAAAATGTCATAGAAGAAAAGTGTCTTAGAATTGCTTAAAATACCGAAAAAATGGATCAAAAACTCATAATTCTGTTAGGGGTTGAAACAACAATAGAACTGAAAAAACATACAGTAAGATAAATAGAGAAGGATTATAGAAGGTTTTACATTTGTTTGGTGTGGCTGGAAAGCTGGTTAATATTGTGCAGAGTTTTTATGATAGTAGTAAAGCTTGTGTAAGAGTGGGAGGATGTCGTAAGTTAATGGATTATTGTCGTATTGGAGTGAGAGAGATGTGCCATGTTCTCATGATACTGAAAATACATAATGCCATAATAGCACAGTACAGGTAGTTAATTTATATACTGTATCATTTTAGATTATTACTTGATCATACAGTTGAATACCAGTATATATATATGGTGCTTTTTTTACAGATTTGCTGGTGATAACAGTGGCAACCAATGAGACAGATGGCTACGTACGGTTTATGCGCTCCATCAATGTCTACGATCTTAATGTCCAAGTGGGTCTCTCTCTCTCTCTCACTCTCTCTCTCTCTCTCTCTCTCTCTCTCTCTCTCTCTCTTTCTCTCTCTCTCTCTCTCTCTCTCTCTGAGAGAGAGGGGGAGGGAGGGAGAGAATAGAGAAGTAGAGAGCAAGGAGGGATTGATATTATATAATCTCCATTTGTTGAGTTTGTCCGAGTAGGCTACTATGAAAAAATATACAAATGATAGTTTTATTCAGCCGGATCACAGTGACCGGGTAGTGGATTTTATGGATAATGGATGTCTGGATAATCGAAGGATTACTGTATATATACACAGTGTATACTGTATAGCCTAGAGCCTGTTAAATATACAGTATATATGTATATATTTGTGTGTGTGTGTGTTTGTGTGTAAAATTCCAAACACCCTGGTACAGTAATTCCTTGTTTCACAATGTAGTGGTCAAAAGAGTAACTGAAGTTGTTTCCTAGCCCAGCTTGGCTGGAGCGGATAACACAGAGCATGTGTAAAAGAATCTAAAGAGTTGTACCATAGGAGGGTAATAATAGTGCTTTATTTTGTTACCATACTTGTATGTCAGTTATGTGAGAATGTTATAGTTTTGTGTTCTATATCACCTCCCTGAATTTGTATGATGTCATTAGAAGTTTATCGTTGCTGTTTAGTCTGTTTTATTCAACTTAAAAAAAGATATCTTATATTGAAAGAATGTATTTAGGCTGTGTCTAACTTTTCTGGTTAAAAAGGCCTATCCTATACTGAATAAAACTCATAGGAGATGGAAGGAGTAAAATTAGAACAGTATCCCCAGGTTTAATGGATTGAAGAATTATTACAGTTGTGAATAAATGGTACAAGTTTTTACTCTTGATAGGTGCTTGGATTAGGCCAAATCTGGGAAGGAGGAGATGTGAAACATTTTGCCGGTGGGGGCCACAAGATCAATCTGCTGAAGGAGGAGCTGAAGAAGTATAAAGAGGATGCTAACAAAGTCATCATGTTCACTGACAGGTGAGTTGATGCTATATATCTCCTTCATTATTACAGTATTATTATTATTCATGTGTGGTAGGTGGGGGTGCTTACCACTTTCCACTTCTTTCCTTCCTTCCTCTTCTGTCTTTCTTTCCTTCATTCTTTCCTCTTCCTTCGTTTTATGGGTGACTCTACACCGAGTGACAAGCCAAATGGTTTCCTGTACACCAGGAAACCATTTACCCTGCTGGGTGGTAACCATATAGCTAACCAAATTACGGTGCCTGATGGTTTGGTGCGTAAGTAAGGCGCTCCAATCGGATTGAGCCATTGCAGGTTTGTATCCAAGGGACGGTTGGGGTTTATTGCTCACACAATGCCACTCATGGATGTTTAAATGTCAGGACTAACTTGCCTAGCCACGGGTACCTACGCTCCCTATGGGGCAACACAGGATTTGATGATGAATGAATGAGTGATTATTGTTTATTACTTTATATGTTTTTATACAGTTGTGAATGAAGACAGTTGTTATTTGTGGTAGCTGTACAGCCATCTCCCAGCTTGCATGGGTTTGTCATGCTTGGATCTGTTATGTGAGAGAACAAAAATCATGACCGTAATCCATTAGGTGCAATTTTTTTTACCAGTAATGTAGAGTACCAGTAGCTTGCAGCAGCTAAAATTTCATGTACTATATTGAAAACTTACATAATTAATCCTCTTCCCACAGCTATGATGTCATTTTCACAGCAGGAAAGGCCACAATATTAGAGAAATTTGATGCCCTTGATGCTCGTGTGGTATTTGGTGCTGAAGATTTCTGCTGGCCCAATCATGATCTGGCTTCTGCATACCCTCGAGTTCCCTTTGGCTACAAGTATCTAAACTCAGGAGGCAAGTTGCTTTTCTTATCCATTCAAGTTAGTGCATTGGTAATATACCGGTATATTTGCGTATATATTTTGTATTTTTTTTGTTTATACTACTACTGTTCTGTAATATGTGTATGCTTTGTTAAGTGTTAGCACTTTTGCTATTGAAAACTAATGTACTTTGTATATTTTCAGGATTCATTGGGTATGCTCCAGAAATGTATGAAATTGTTACTGCCCATGATATTACAAACCAGGATGATGATCAACTCTACTACACTAAGCTATTTTTGAACAAAGAAATTAGAGAAAAATATCAAATTAAGTTAGACATTCAAGCCAAAATCTTCCAGAATCTTAATGGACAGGCTGGTAAGTTGATATTTTGTTTGTTTTCCTCACCTGAATGGAAGCAATACTTGCTGCATTAATTGTCTTGATTCTCTTATTGGCTGTTAAAACCCAGTGCCTAATACAATGAGTTCCTGATTCATGTTGATGATGTACTCCAGTATATTGGCAACTTTTTCCATAAAATTGGTGCTGTAAATTTTGGAAAACTGGCAATTCAGTCTTGCAGTTAGTAATGGAACATTAAAAGACAACTTTTCTATAAACTTCTGTAGAATAATGGCAAAAACAGAACTTCAAGAAAGGTGACATATAACAAGGACTTCATAATTTGCTCTGCATAAACTGTTTCATATGATTTGTTGTCTTTCCCTCCACAAATGTCAGTAAATACCTGTTGTGATATAACTGCTGTTTGGGACTTGACTGGCATTCTGGTACTGTATTTATTGACAGGCATCCTAGGCATCCCTAATTTGTTCCCTTGGCTTTTCTGCACAGTAATGATTTGCATATTCTAGAAAGTATTATTGCTTTTCAGTGTTTAATACAGCTGTGTTATGTTTGAAGGGGAACCATTTTAGAGGTTACCTGTGTACAATCCTGGACAGAAGAACATGATAGTCAAGGTGGAAGGTTGGAAGTTCATTTACACCCGCACTGGATGGAGAGTCATTTTCTGGTCACCCCAACAGACAGACTTGAGCTGCATAATGATCAAGCTGTAATATTTCCATTTCTTATTACGGACCAGAAAACTGTCATTATTGTATGTTATTTAGGATAGTATCATGTATTGTAAGAAAATGTTCTGAAAAGAGGTGACGAGAGTAAGACAGGGTGGCAGTGAAGTTAGTAGGGGAGTGAAAGATAAAAATGGTAGATTACTAGTGGAGAAAGGAGAAAAAGTGAGCAGATGGAGGGAACACTTTAAGGAACTGTTGAACAAAGAGAATGGAAGTAATGCGAGTATAAGTGGCTGAGGAATGGCTGGGAGAAGGAGGGAGGTGAGAAGACAGGAAGAAATCAGTAGGATAGAAGTTGTGGAAGCAATGAAGAAAGTCAAATTGGGGAAAGCCCCAGGAATTGATGGAGTGTGTGGTGAAATGCTGAAGCATGGGGGAGAGATAGTAGTAGAATGGATGTGGAAGATGTGCAGATTGGCCTGGGAGGAAGGTAGAGTCCCGGAGAATTGGAAGTCAGGTATAATTATTCCCTTGTGCAAAGGAACGGGAAAAAGAAGTGTGTGGTAATCATAGGGGCATTTGTCTTCTTAATGTAGTAGGAAAAGTGAATGGTAGGATACTTATTGACAGAGTTAGGGAAATAACAGAGGAATTAGTTGGAGAAGAACAGGAAGGCTTTAGGAAGGGAAGAGGTTGTGTAGATCAGATATTCATTCTTAGGTCTTTAGTGGAAAAGTTTCTAGAGAAGGAAAAGAAGTTGTATGCAGCCTTCATGGATTTGGAGAAAGCATATGACAGGGTGGATAGACAAGGATTGTGGAAAGTACAGTATTAAGAATATATGGAGTAGATGGGAAGTTGTTGAATGCCGTAAAGAGTATGTATGTTGTTGCTAAGGCTGCAGTGCGTGTGGATGGTGAACTGAGTGAATTTTTCTCTTTGAAGGTTCAGTTGAAACAAGTATGTGCCTTGTCTCCATGGTTGTTCAGTCTGTACATGGATGGGGTAATAAAAGATACAAGGTAGGGCAGTGGATGTTGGAGTGGCCCTAGTGAGAGAGGGTAGTGATTGGAAACTCCCTGTACTGTTGTTTGCAGATGATACTGTGTTTTTAAGTGAAGACAAAGGGGAGCTGCAAGGCTTGGTGGATGAGTTTGGGAGAGTGTGTAGGAAATGGAATCTAAGGGTGAATGTAGGGAAGAGTAAAGTGATGGTCTTTGAGAGAGGTGAAGTCAGTGAATGTACAGCGAGGTTGGATGAAGAAATGGAAAATGTGAGTACGTTTAAGTACTTTTTTTTTTTTTTTTTTTTTTTTTTTAATGCGAGGAAGAAGGAACCAAAGGCCATGAGCCCGCAGTAACAGTTCTCTCCAAGAGAAAAACAAAATACAATATAGAGCCAAATTCAAGATCCGATCATTTTGAGATGCCTGGACACACTGCGTTTGAAAGACTGGAGATCATAGGCAGCAGGAAATACAGACAGAGGGAGACAGTTCCAGAGCTGACCTTTTGCATAAATGAAAGAGTGGGAGTAACGGTTAACTCTTGCATTAGAGAGTTGGACAGAAAAAGGATGAGAGTTTGCTGCCAGACGGGTGCTATGCTCCCGTCGTAGAGGTGGAGGAATGCAAGCAGACAGTTCAGAGGAGCAGTGACCATTAAAGTAGCGATAGAAAAGAGATAAAGAGATAAAGAGTGTGATGAGTAAGGATGGAAGTGTGGAGGGTGAAGTGCTGGAAAGGGTACAACAAGGAAGAAAGGTTGCTGGTTCCTTGAAGGCAGTGATAAGAAACAGGGAAGTGAGCAAGGAAGTGAAAAAGTTACTAAATGACAGTATTGTGATACCAACTCTAACATATGGAAGTGAAGCTTGGATGTTGTTGGAAAGACACAAGTCAAGAGTGAGAGCAGTGGAAATGAGTTATTTAAGAAGAGCCTGTGGAGTCACATGGAGAGACAGGCTGACGAATGAGGATATAAAGGAGCATTATTATATGGATGTGGATGTGATAGGAATCATTGGGAGGAACACACTGAGGTGGTCTGGCCATGTGGAGAGGATGGAGGGTGAGAGATTGATGAGGAGAGTGTATGTGAGTGAGGTGGAGGGGGGGAGAGGGAGGGGGAGGCCAAGGATGATGTGGAGGGATGGAGTGGAGAGGTATATGAGAGAGGGGTGTGTGAGTTGAGAGCAGGGCAGTGAAATGGCAGGTGGCAGGGCGACGTGGAGGCGATTTGTTTGTGGCCACCCCATACAGGCTTAAGGCGTCTGGTAATAGATAGATAGATAGATAGATCATGTATTGTAAAGAATTGATCATTACGTTAGTTACATTACATTGATCTTTTATGACCAGCTGTAACTTGGTGGTAGGTGGTTTGTGCTGATAATTTGTTCAGCTTGATTCATCCAGACAATATATTCCCAGATTGTTAGTTAGAATGCTAAGGCATGAATTACAGTACTGGGATAATATGATATGAAAATTTCTTCCCTCACCTTCCACAGACTGGGGCATTTGGAACCATGGTATTTTTAATGCCCCCAAAGCTCAGTTCCTCCATCCCAAAAATCAACACAGTTTTCCACATGAATATCTCATTACCCTCAACAACACACATCATGGTCATTTACCATCTCTGTGTCGGTATTTTTTTTGCCACACCCACAGGGCAGCCATATAAAGTGCTTATTCCTAACTGTGTCACTTACACACTCCCACTCACTCGCTCAGAGTTACTGTACTTTCATGAAGTATGGGGTCTAGGCCATATGGGAGATGTGTTAGGAAAAGAAAATTTTGCACAATGGTGGACCTTCCCCAAGACCAGGTTTCAGGCAGGGTGGGACTCCTGAGGACCCAGATGCCACACCCAAGACATGTAGGCACAGCTGGTTTTTAAATTTTTTATCAAGGAAAGCAGATGATGATGAATAATAGATATAGGGTATATTTATCTATGTATCTATCTATACACACACAGACACAGACACACACATATATACTATATATATAAATAGATACATAGATACTGTACTGAAGATAGACAGACATACAGTTTATTTGTGAGGAGTAGACTGTAGCACCAGTCGAGCAGGGCAGTACTCCCGAGGTGGATGGAAAGCTGATGACAGGGAGTGCTGGAGCTCCCGTTTCATCAGCCCTCAGGACTAGTTCCTGACCATCCCCCTTTGCTGAACTTTTTCAGTGTCTCAGTTACACAGAGAGTAGGCCAGCATGCTCTCCAGTACAAATTTCTCTATCTATGTTCACCAAACTACATGCACAGTACACACTACACTTCCTATTCAAAATTCACCAAAATGGCGTCAATTCACCCAGCCTCGGAGTCCCCAGGGGGGGGAACCATAAATGCCCCCGCCATCTGCCCCTCTCCCGGTGACGACTCGAGGTGCCTGGAACCACTGTCTGACTCTCTTCTTCTTCATTTCTGCAACATTCGCGGCCTTTCATCTAACTTTCGCTCTGTTGAGCACCACCTCTCCTCCTCTAAACCTCACCTTCTTTTTCTAACGGAGACTCAGCTGTCTGAGGCAACTGACAGCAAACCCTTTTCTGTATCCTCCTACTTTCTCTATACTCATTTCAAAGCCAAAGGTGGCTGTTGTGTATACATACGCAACGACTTATCTTGCTCTCGTGTTCCTGAACTTGATTCTTCTGAATTCTCCACTCTCTGGCTTAGGCTTTCCTGTCATTCTCAGACTAAATATATCTGTGCTGTTTACTTATCCCCTAATTCTACTGACTATCAAAAATTCTTCGACTATCTTACTTCTACGATGGAACACATTCTGTCCATTTCTCCTTTCTCTGAAATCTCCATTCTTGGAGATTTCAATGTTCACCACCACCTTTGGCTCTCCTCTCCTTTCACGGATCCACCTGGTGAACAAGCCTACATCTTTTCTATCCTTAATGACCTAGAGCAGCTTGTACAGCACCCTACCCGTATCCCTGACCACCTTGGAGAGAGCTCCAACATACTTGACCTCTTCCTCACAACTAATCCTTCTGCTTACTCTGTTAATCTTTTCTCTCCGTTGGGCTCCTCCGATCACAACCTTATTACCTTAACCTGTCCTGTCGCTCCAGTACGGCCTGCGGACCCTCCAGGGAAACGTCGTCTCTGGCATTTTGGAGCCGCGGACTGGGAGGCCCTCAGGCAGTACTTCTTTGATTTTCCCTGGAATGATTATTGCTTCAATGGCCGTGAGCCATCTGAGTGTGCCTTGCGCATTACGGAGGTTATTCTCTCTGGCATGGAAGCATACATTCCTTTCTCATATCCTTTGACTAACGCAAGAAAGCCTTGGTTTAATCACGCTTGTTCTAATGCAGTCCGCAACAAGGAGAAGGCCTACAAAAGGTACCGGAGCCAACCCACCCCTGAATCACTATAATCTTTACGTTTCTGCCCGGAATCGTGCTAAGTCTGTTCTTCGCTCTACTAAAAATAATTTCATCCATACTAAATGCTCTCAACTCTCCAACTCGAATTCTTCCCGCTCCTTCTGGCACCTTGCCAAAAAATCTTTCTAACAACTTTACCTCATCATCCTTCCTCCTCTTTTCTACTCTGATGGTTCTGTAGCTATTTCTTCTACTGATAAAGCAGATCTCTTCGCACAGACTTTCTCCTCCAATTCCACCTTAGACGATTCGATTGCTGTTCCTCCATCACTTCCCCCTCTGACTTCCTCATGGCTGACATTAAAATTTCTTCAGTTGATGTATTTTCTGCCATTACTGGCCTCAGTACTAACAAGGCATATGGGCCTGATGGGGTCCCTCCTGTTGTTCTCAAAAACTGTGCTTCTGTGCCCACACCCTGCCTAGGCAAACTATTTCGCCTTTGTCTGTCACCTTGTACCTTTCCTTCTTGCTGGAAGTTTGCTCTCATTCAGCCAGTCCCAAAGAAGGGTGACCACTCCCAACCCTCCAACTATCGTCCAATTGCTTTAACGTCCTGTATTTCAAAAGTTTCGAGTCAATTCTTAATAGAAAAATTTTAAGGCATCTTTCCTATCACAACCTTCTTTCCGATCGTCAGTATGGGTTCCGTCAGGGACGCTCCACTGGCGATCTTCTCACCTACCTTTCAGACTCCTGGTCATCCTCCTTTCGGGACTTTGGCGAAAGCTTTGCCATTGCACTTGACATCTCAAAGGCTTTCGATCGAGTCTGGCATAAATCTTTAATTTCCAAACTGCCCTCCTACGGTTTCTATCCTTCTATCTGTGCCTTCATCGCTAGCTTCCTTTCTGGTCGTTCTATAGCTGCTGTCGTAGGCGGCCATCGTTCTTCTCCTAGATCTATCAACAGTGGTGTTCCTCAGGGCTCTGTCCTATCACCAACTCTCTTCCTTTTATTCATCAATGATCTTCTAAGCTGTACATCTAACCCTATCCACTCATACGCTGATGACTCCACCCTTCACCTTTCCATTCGGTTCCCGCAAACGCCCATCTCAACAGTTACTTCAAGAAACAAGGGATGAGGCTATGGCACACCTAATGTCTGACTTGGCTCATATCTCTGACTGGGGTAAAAATAATATGGTTGTCTTTAATGCATCTAAGACTCAGTTCTTACACCTATCAACCCGACAAAATCTTCCACAGGTATACCCACTAATGTTTAATAATATTCCGATTAATCCTGCATCATCCTTGAACATGCTTGGGGTTTCATTTACTCGGGACTTATCTTGGAAAGATCATATTACATCTCTTGTAAAATCTGCTTCCAAGAGATTGGGTGTGCTAAGCCGACTCCGCTCTTTCTTTACCCCTGCACAATTGTTGACTCTATACAGGGGTTTTATCCGCCCCTGTGTGGAGCACAACTCTCATGTGTGGGGAGGCTCCCCATACAGCTCTTCTCAATAGGGTGGAGTCAAAGGCTTTTCGTCTCATTAACTCTCCTCCTCTTACTGACTCCCTTCAACCTCTGTCTCTTCGCCGCACTGTTGCATCTTTATCTCTTTTCTATCGCTACTTTAATGGTCACTGCTCCTCTGAACTGTCTGCTTGCATTCCTCCACCTCTACGACGGGCGCGTAGCACCCGTCTGGCAGCAAACTCTCATCCCTTTTCTGTCCAACTCTCTAATGCAAGAGTTAACCGTTACTCCCAGTCTTTCATTTATGCAACAGGTCAGCTCTGGAACTGTCTCCCTCTGTCTGTATTTCCTTCTGCCTATGATCTCCAGTCTTTCAAACGTAGTGTGTCCAGGCATCTCAAAATGATCGGATCTTGAATTTGGCTCTCTATTGTATTTTGTTTTTCTCTTGGAGGGAACTGTTACTGCGGGCTCATGGCCTTTGGTTCCTTCTTCCTCGCATAAAAAAAAAAAAAAAAAAAAAAAAAAAAAAATGTATCAGGTCCTCCAAAAGTCCTAGTTTTTTTTTTCCCCACTGTATTAGCAAAGTGCTGTGGTAATCTAAAGTCGTCCAAGTAAGCTTAAGCTGGATCCACTTGAACCATGTGGCTGATATCTTTATTTTTTGTTTAGTGATTCCTGTCCCTTTGATGGAGGAAAAATAAAAAATATTTTTTAAATTTTTCACACGAGCCAACAGAACCATGATTCTGGTAAAAGATATATTATGGATACTGTGAATACTGAAGAGAATGCCAGTCAGGTGGATGTCAGTGCATACAAGTGATGGTAATGACAGAGAATTCCAGTTTTTCAAAAAATTCAAATATTCAAAAGCTTCTTGATCCCAGACATTCTGCATTTGGTGAATTGCACTCTACAGTTATAAACAGCATTGTCAAAAAATTTTCATCCTGCTGTGCAATTCTTTCCTTCTTTAATTTCTTATTTTAAAAAATGGCAGTGCAAACTTCATGCAACATCTGCTACTTTTACAGTGGAAGATAAACTCAGACATTCACTGAAGACCTCCCACTTGTCATTTCAAAATTGATCACAACCCAAAGGATAAGAATCATTGCTGTAGGGACTAGTGATGTAGATTCATTGTATAAAGCAGGCTTTGTGATAAGAGGTGTTACCAGAATATGAAATGCTGTAACAAATAGCAAGTTTCTGTAAACAGGTGATGTGTCAATGAAGATGGATGATGATGATGTTCATGTGATCAACACTGTGTACCAGACTACCCCTGTAGTGATCCATGGTAATGGTCCAGCCAAGGTGCTTCTCAGCTCACTAGGCAACTACCTGGCCAAATCCTGGACTCCTGCTCATGGCTGCCTTGCCTGCTCTGAACACACCAAGGACTTCAAATCACTCTCTGTAAGTTATTCACATTTCACCTTAGATGTCAGTTTGAAATATAAGTTAATCATAAATAGCAGACCTTTGTGGTGCTGAAAACAAACACAAACTTTACCAAACCCTTTAAAACAACATTCCACCTCCAGATAGTCCAACACTAGCAGTGAAAAAACACCTACATACGGTAACCTCTCAAATAACAAGAAGGTTAGGTTCCTGGAGAAGTCGTGTTAGTTAAAAACATGTTATTTAAACATAATTTTCCCATAAGAAACAATAGTAATATTAGGGGTTATGTTCCTGGACTCTGGGAAAGTCTACCAGTTTGAGGAGTTATGCTACTCTAAACTTAAAAGCAACAATATTGATTTGAAAGAAAGTCCATGTAAAAAAAAAAAAAAACGGTAAATTTGGGAAGAAATAAACAACATTTGAGACCTAGTTGGGCCAAAGCGTTGTTTACTTCTCCCCAAATACATACTGTTTTCATTTTTTACGTAGATTTTCTTTCAATTCTGCTTCATTCACGGCATTGTGAAAGTTCCTCAACATTAATAATGCATTAGTAGGTCATAAAAACACTACAGTAAAAGCAACATTTTCATTACAGTAAGTAGGTCACAAACAATAACAACACACAGCCTCACTTCATCTATGCATCACTCGTCGTCTGCTGCTGTCCCTCCCCACCCCGCTTCCTCACCTCCCACTGCTTCCCACCCTAAATTTGTTGTCCCTCCTCGCTTTGCCGTCCTTCCTCTTCCTTTTCCTCTGACTCCCATGCTACTGGTGATGAAGATAACTCCCTTAAGTTTTCTATCTTCATAAAGAACTGCTCTATCTTGGTTTGAGTGGTTTTCTTCTTTCTGTTCTGCAGCATCAAGTTGTAACAATTTAGATCTGCCATCACTTTCCTGGTCAAATTTTGTCCGAAAATGAGTCAAATTGCTCAGAATGGAGCCAGACTTCATTTTCGAATATTATAGTTCGAATAAAACAAGTTTAAGCAACAGGCAAATAAAAAATTTTATTTATGCATAAACTGCCACACACGGTCTATCAGCTCGGGACTGCCCAAGGTGCACGGCTAATTTGAAATCATCATGTATGTGTAAAGTCGCATTAAATTGAGAAACCCTTGTTAGGTAAACTTATCTCCTTAAATATTTGCTCGTGTTAAAACAAAAACTCGTTTTTTAAACTCGCATTAGTTGAGAGGTTACTGTACTCACTTCACACAGGACAATACAACTCCTCAATCACAATGCCATGCTAAAAAGTCACCCCTCCTGACATCAGTTCATTGGAGATGTTCTTAAATAGAGATGATCGAGTTCACTTAGTTAGGCTTAGAGCAGGAAATCACCCAACCCTCCTCAGCTGCCAGCTTAGATTTGGCTTGGGTGGAATCACAGATGACATGTGCCCAGCCATGCTTGTAGTGTAGGCTAACGCAAAATACCACACACAGTGGTGCACTGCACAGCACATGTCACATTAAGATGCAGATGTCAGCAGTGTAGGAAACCTATGGAACAACCCCATAGGGGTGGTTGCATACCTGCAGTCAACGGGTCTGCTCAGTTAGATGGACGGGTTGAGCAGCAACAACAACAACAATCCAAATTAAGAGTTATTGTGAAACTTACAGACTGTGATCTTTCTTCTTAGAGGAAATACTGTATGTAATTATAAACCTATGGCTAAATGCATTGTACATTAATATTTTGCTTATGCCCATACTCAGGAAACCCGGCTTTGATGTTGAGAGCTTGACAAATTATCGTCCTGTCTCTCACCTGTCTTTCATGGCTAAGATTATTGAGTGGGCCATACTTGATCAACTCTTACCATTACCAACAGAGGTGTTCCTGCTGTTCAATCAACATATAGAAAATACAGTTCAACTGAAACTGCATTAATTAGGGTTCATAGTGACTTGGTGGCAAATGCCTGTAGTGGGATGTCCTCTCTCCTAGTTCTGTTGTATCTGTCTGCAGTTTTTGACACAGTAGATCATAAACTATTGTTGGATGATCTGTATTTTTATGGTGTTTGTGACAGTGCTGTTTTGCCCCTTAACCCGAGGCGTCCCATCAACATGTGAGTACATTGCAACATTTTGCATTTGCCAGTCCCGTCGATGTACTGGTACGTTGCGCAATTGCGAGGTGCATAATTTGCACAATTTTCAAAATTTGCACCTGATTTTTGGTACGTAGGGGCGCTCGACCTTCCCCTACCTGCCACCAGGCGGGGACACTCGGTGACCCCCCCGCGATCCGCGCTCACCCTCGGCTCGGTCACTCACCTGTTAGCAACGGTCCTGTTCAGACATGGCGCATAAAGGTCTCTCAGAGGAGGAAATCCAAGCCGCCCTGGATGCCTTTACAGGCGACAGTGATTCCCCACTGGACAATGAGGTTGTGGACAAGGATTATGTCCAACCAGAGGAGGTGGAAAGCAGCAGCAGTGATGAGGAAGTCCCGTCCCCCAGGAAGCGGCGCTACGTGACTTATCGTGCTGCTAGAGAGGGCCAGCCGGCACAAAAACAACGTGCAACATCCTCTCGGCAGCCCCAACTTGATGTGGAGCCGAATTTCGAGAACGAGGACGTGCTGCCACGTGGTACGGCCGAGAAATTATCACCCATCGTGGCCCCGAGTGCATACCACGTCGTACGAGCAGGTATGGGCCTAGTCTTTTGTTTGGGGAGGTTGGAAGTGGCGTGGAGGGAGTGGGGAGTGAAAGGGAAAGTGCAGGGAGGAGTATTGAAAGTGAGAGTGGCGGGAGTGAGTCGTCGCTCTCCCGTGGAGGTGTGAAGCGTCGGGAAGTATCACGTGGGCGAGTGAGGGTGCGTGCTGAATCACATGGGGTTGTGATGGAGGGGGAAGGTGGGGAGGAACCACTCCCCAGCACGTCTTATGCTCCCGAATATACCCAGACAAGTGGACGAGTGAGGGTGCGTGTTGAATCACCTGGTGTTGTCATGGAGGGGGAAGGTGGGGAGGAACCACTCCCCTGCACGTCTTATGCTCCCCAGTATTCACAGACTTCATCCCCACAGCCCCCTAATGTTCCACAAGGCCATAAGGGTAAGGGAAAAGGAAAGGGTAAAGGCCGAGGGAAGAGGAGTGCGAGTGGGGAACCCCTCTGCACTCCTCCTCCCCAACCTCCCCCACCAGCATCTCCTCCCCACCCAGACGAAGGCGACGATGGGGACGAAGGTTTTGTGAGTTGGAATTGGGAGGATGGGAGTAATTTTTCTCCCATCATTCACCCCTTCACTGAGCAGGGGCGTGCTGGCTGTACTGCTCCCGGTATTCACCAAAATTCCACCAGGCTGGATTTTTTCCACATTTTTTTCAGTGAGGCTTTTGTGGAGGAAATAGTGGACCAGACAAACCGTTTTGCTAGCAGCCAGTGATGTGAGAGTGAAAGACTTGGCACAAGGAGCAGGCATTCTATCAAGTATGATTACCCAGTCTCCCTTTCAGAAATGTTTTTATTTTTTGCGCTGGTACTTTTGATGGGTATTGTATGAAAGAACAGAATTCCGGCATACTGGACAAGGGACCCTGTTATGTTGACACCAATATTTAGCCAAGTCATGAGCCGTAATCACTTTCAGCAGATTCTAAGTTGCCTACACTTTTACGATGCTGATGATCCTGCAAATGCGAATGACACAGATAAGATGAGGCGAATTAGGTTGGTCTTTGATCACCTGAGGCAAACATTTCGTTCCTCATTTTATCCCTATAGAGACCTTGTCATAGACGAGAGTCTCGTGTTGTGGAGAGGCAATATTTCATTTCGGCAGTACATACCCAGCAAAAGGCACCGTTTTGGGTTCAAGATCTTTGTTATGTGTGACTGTAGGACTGGTTATGTGCAAGACATAGTCTTGTACACCGGTGCACAGACAGACACAATAGAAGATCGGAGTATTGGACTGTCTGGAGCAGTGGTAAAGACAATGATAGAAGACTACCTTCATCATGGTCACGTCCTTTACCTGGACAACTGGTACACTAGCCCTCTTCTCGCCCTTTATCTACACAGGCGTGACACGGGAATCTGTGGTACTGTCAAGGTGGGGTGCAAACTTGACAGAAATGTGGTTGTCTTCTTCCAGGCCAACAATATACTTGCAACAGTGTGGAACCACAATCGAGAAGCCTGTTGTCCACGATTCACCGCCTCTTGATGCACCGTACAGAGTCCGTGGATTACCGGAGCGAGAACAGGCGCCACATATGGAAACCTGAGTGTGTCCTCGATTACAACATCAACATGCGCCTGGTGGACCAGTCTGACTCCATGATAATCCATGGTCGAGTGTACCAGGACCATGGTGAAGTGGTACAAGAAGCTTTTCTTTCACTTGCTAGATATAACTGCCCTGAATTGCCACCAGCTGCACGCCATGACAACAGGAGTTCAGGAAACCTTTGAAGGGTTTGTGAGGGAGCTAACATGAGAGATTTTGCCCGGTATGCGGTTGAAAGGCCCCAGCACCGCACGCGCACTGCCCCTACCGCCTGAACTCCCCTGAGAATATCAGCCCGTCATTTCCCCAGTCCTATACTTCCCTAGCCAAATAGACCTAGGCCCCAATGCAGGTGTCACGTGAGTAGTAATTCCCGGGTGAGACCCACCACTCAGAGAAAAGACACCCACTATGAGTGCGTGGAGTGTGACGTGGGTCTCTGCATTCACCCTTGTTTTAGTATCACACCTTGATGCAATTCTGATATGGTGTGAATGCGATATGATGCTGATACTCAGAAATAAATGTGACAAACAGACGATCAGTGTAATTATAAGGCCCGTAGATCTGTAAATAGTAGTATGTAAGTGGAAACGGGTGTAATATAAGTGGAAAATTATTATGTAAGTGTATAAATATGATCTAAGTGGAAACATACCTAGCGAGGGTATTTTGATGCGATATTCTGACGCTCAGTGGAATAAATAAGGCCCGTAAATATGCAAATAGTATGAAAAATGCAAACGGGTGTATTATTAGTTGTAATTTTTGTAAGTGCTGAAATTTATTCTGTCAAAATATTCCTAGCAAGTGTTTATAAGTGCGATTTTCTGACGCTCATTGGAATAAATAAGGCCCGTATATATGTAAATAGGAGTATACAAGTGGAAACGGGTGTAATATAAGTGGGAAATTGTATGTAAGTGTATGAGTATTAGTCGAAACATTCATTGTGAGGGTATTTTGATGCGATATTCTGACGCTTAGTTGAATAAGGTCCGTATATATATATTGTGCAGTATTGGGTGTAAACGGGTGTAATTTAAGTGGGGAAGTATATTTGGAACTGAAGAAATAAAATAGAAGTTGAAACACGAGTGGTAGAGATTGTGCTTGCTACGTGAATATGCGCTAGCATTTCGCTAAATGCCCTCGTAATGAATGTAAATACTTGAAAACATTTACAGTGGTGGAGGAAAGGTTCAATGTAAAGAAAACAATACTGTGAAAGTTATAAAACAATATGGTATGTTGAAATACGAGTCATAGCGAGTGCGCTGAGTAAGCAGATGTTCGCTATAGTTGTGCTACATGTCGTCGTAATGAATGAAAACAACTGAAAACATTTACAAACAGTACAAAATGGTAAAGTGGCATTGAAACAGTTGTATACAAGTAGAGCAAAATGATATGTTGACGGAAACAAGAAACTTGGCACAACGTGTTACCACTCTGACCCAACTCGCTATGCTCGCGCGAAGGTACAATGCTTATTTTTCATATTTATGTCAATGAAAACCATTATATTGTTATTGATTATTAGTTCAAATTCAATAAATGCAGAGGTGTTGTTTGTGGTTTCTCCCAGAATTACCTACCATAGAAAACGTGAGCGACTCACACGTCAATGATAGAATACGATACTTGGCGCGGGGGAACTCACCTGTTCCGACCACTTATGGACCACGGTAAGCCCTTTCTTGCAGATTTTTCTTTGTTTCTCAACAAAAGCGGAAGTTTTAGCAATTTTTTTTTTCCAAAATAGCTCGGGATTGGGGGGTGTCGGAGGTGCGAAAAAGCTCGGGACGTGACGGGTTAAGTTGTATCAATGAGACAGATCTGAGAGAGTAGTTGTTGATCACACTTGCTCAGATTCTACTCCCCTTCTGTTTGGAGTCCTTCAAGGATCAGTTTTAGGCCCAGTTCTGTTTACAACATGTACCAGTAGTTTATCATCTGTACTTGATGCTCAGAACGTGTCCTATCATTTTTATGCAGATGACTCTCAGCTCTATGTTATGATCAATCAATCAATCAATCATTTCCTGTGGCACCCTCGGGGATGCATAGGGCCTCGATGAACTCACACCACCACATCCTATCTTGTGCTAACTCCTCAAGATCTCCCCAACACTCATCTCCAGCTTCCCGTCTCATTGTCCTCACCCACGTCTCTTTTGGCCTTCCTCTACCTCTCCTACCAGGTGCCACCCACCCTGGTGTACCTCGTACTATTCCCTGTCTCCTATACACATGTCCTAGCCACTTCCATTGTGAGAATCTAACATATTCATCGATCGGCTGCACTCCCGTTATTTCTCTAATTCTACTATTTGGTATCCTTTCCCACCACTTAACTCCTAATATTCTTCTAAGTGCTTTATTTTCAAACACCAAGAATTTATTTTCCATAGTCACTGTGCTGTACCAAGACTCGTGTCCATAAATTAAGATACTCCTAACCATTACCTTATAAAGTTTGATTTTTGTATGCACAGAGAAATTGTTATTATTCCAAATATTTTTAAGCATTCCCATTGCCTGATTAGCCTTCTTTAACCTTTCCTCGAATTCAAAGTTCAAAGAACCATCCTTGGCTAAATAAGTACCTAAATATTTAAACCTATCAACTTGCTTTACAACCATACCTCCAATTACACATTCCTGCGCATTTTCCATATTCATATTGATTATTTCAGTTTTTCCACAATTAATAACCAAACCCACCTTGCGACCTTCACTCACCAAACAGTCCAACACTCTCTGCATCTCTTCTGGCCCATCACAAATCAAAACTATATCATCTGCATAATCTAAATCCAAAAGTTTCCTGTTCTCTCCCCAAAGTATACCTGCACCGGTTTCTGTTCCAACACGTTTCATAATATAATCAATGACCAATATAAATAGTAAAGGCGATAGAACACCACCTTGAATTACTCCGGACTTGACTTCAAACGAATCACTCAGACAACCATCAACCATCACTTTACAAAATGTGTCCTCATGCATGTTCATAATGACCCTCACAAACTCCTCTGGTATGTTATGATGTCAGGTATTAATGATGCCTTGACTGTGCTTGAATCTTTAATGTCTGATATTAAGATGTGGATGTCAAGGACGAAACTTAAGCTAAATGATGGTAAAACTGTGATCATCATCATCTGAGGAAACAGAAGTGATGATGATGCTGATAATGCCCAGGCTTTGAATATTGGTGTGTCACAGCTTTATCCCGTCAGTTCTGTTCGAAATCTGGGTGTTTATTTTAATTCAGAGTTAAATTACAAAGAACATATCAATCAAGTTGTGAGAGGGTGTAACATACATATTATAAATCTGTACTCTTTGTGAGAAAATTCCTGAATAGATGTTGCCTCTGAACATTGATCTATGCAGTGGTCTTGTCTTGTGTTGATTATTATAATTCACTGTGGATTGGTATGCTGAATAATATACTATCAAAAGTTCATTCTGTGTTTAACAGGGCAGCGAGGCTTATCTTTGATCTACCCTCCCAAGAACCTTGACTATCCCATTCCAAATTTAGCTGCATTGGTTACCAGTAAAGCCTAGATTAAATTTAAGCTGTGTCTAATTACATTGAAGGTTCTTAAGTTTGGTGAACCGAAGTACCTTGCTGAATTGTTGAAATTCTCATTGACACGTCCAGGTGTGATGTTACACAGTGAAGATGATTCCTTGTGTCTTGACTACCTGGAACCATTCACCAGTCACCTTTCTCTGACCGTTCTTTTGTGTATAGAGCCCCTAGGTTATATTATAAATTGCCGTTGTCCATGAAGCAACTCGTTTCCGTTGAATCTTTTAAGAGACATCTAAAAGCCTTTCTCTTTTCAAAATGCTGTGATCTGGAGAGAGGCACCATGATGGATGGTTATTGGGTTTAAATATTGCCAGTTTCACATTTTTTTTAATGATGAAATTTGTATTATATATGAGAGATGTCATGGTTCTTGTAAAAAATAATGTATATGTATGTGGAGTGCTAGTGAGTTCCCAGTGGAAGAACTGGTGCTTTTGAGAAACAGAAGACCAGATCATTACTCATTCATTCATCATCTAATCCTGTGTTGACCCATGAGGAGCATAGGAATTATTATTTTATCTATCGTTTCCCAGACGCCTTAATCCCGGAAGGGATGGCCACAAACAAATTGCCTCCATGTCACCCTGTCCCCTGCCATTTCACTGCCCGGCTTCCAGCTCACACCCCCCTCTCTCACATACCTCTCCATTCTATTATTATTATCAATTGTCAGAAGTATCATAACTGATATTCTCAGGATATGTAGGATTAAATTACTGTACTGTACTTTCTTGCTTGACGAATTATTCATGTGCTAGTTACTACAATGAGGTTGGATGGCCAGCAGCCACGTGTTTCCCAGCAGCTCATAGACCAAATTGATTTTCATTGATTTGGACACCACGAGTTAAAAAATTTTAACAGGTTTTTCGGAGATGAATACTTGCATTGAATGCTTATCATTATTTAGCCTTTTAGCTGCATCACATTTTGAAAACAGCAGAAAAACTACATGCTAAATGGTGTATCACTTTACTTTCTGATCAAATTAACAACAAATAGGGATCCATCAACCACTTGTTCGATGACTGCAGTTAGTGACAAAGTTGTGGGTTTCTTGCAGACCAGGAAACCATTTACTGTACTGGGTTTGGTAGTTACTATTTACAAAACCAACTAGACTCCTGGTTGTTTAGTGGTTTAAACCACACTGACCAGTTGTAACCCAAAATGGTTTACATATGAGGATAACCGGGATTTATTGATTTTATAATGCCACTCGGTGTTGAATGACTGGCCACCCTCACCTTAAATATTGGGAATGAACTGCCTGGCCCTGGACCCCTGTGTTGCTAATGGGGAAAAGAAGGATTGATTGATGATTAATAAATAAATGAATGTGTCGTAAGATTGTATTAATTTAAGCCGTTTACTCATAGAAGGAGGAATGAATGAATTATTATTATTGATTTTTTAAAGTTATCAGTCTTTTACTCACAGAAGGGTAAATGAATTAATGGATGATAATTATTGATTTTATTATTATTTTTTTAAATCCTTTGCTTACAGAAGGGTAAGTGAATAAATGAATGATTATTATTTATCTTATTAAATTATCCTGGTGAAATGCTGAAGCATGGGGGAGAGATAGTAGTAGAATGGATGTGGAAGATGTGCAGATTGGCCTGGGAGGAAGGTAGAGTCCCGGAGGATTGGAAGTCAGGTATAATTATCTCCTTGTACAAAGGAAAAGGGGAAAAAGAAGTGTGTGGTAATCATAGGGGCATTTGTCTTCTTAGTATAATAGGAAAAGTATATGGTAGGATACTTATTGACAGAGTTAGAGAAAGAACAGAGAAATTAGTTGGAGAAGAACAGGGAGGCTTTAGGAAGGGAAGAGGTTGTGTAGATCAGATATTCATTCTCAGATCTTTAGTGGAAAAGTTTCTAGAGAAGGGAAAGAAGTTGTATGCGACTTTCATGGATTTGGAGAAAGCATATGACAGGGTGGATAGACTAGGATTGTGGAAAGTGTTAAGAATATATGGAATAGCTGGGAAGTTGTTGAATGCTGTGAAGAGTATGTACGATGGTGCGAAGGCTGCAGTGTGTGTGGATGGTGAACTAAGTGAATTTTTCTCTTTGAAAGTTGGTTTGAAACAGGGATGTGTCATGTCTCCATGGTTGTTCAATCTGTACATGGATGGGGTAATAAAAGAGGTACAAGGTAGGGTAGTGGATGTTGGAGTGGCCCTGGTGAGAGAGGATAGTGTTTGGAAACTCCCTGTACTGTTGTTTGCAGATGATACCGTGTTGTTGAGTGAAGACGAAGGGGAGCTGCAAGGCTTGGTGGATGAGTTTGAGAGAGTGTGTAAGAAACGGAATCTAAAGGTGAATGTAGGGAAGAGTAAAGTGATGATCTTTGAGAGAGGTGAAGTCAGTGAATGTACAGCGAGGTTGGATGGTGAGGAATTGGAAAATGTGAGTACGTTTAAGTACTTGGGTAGTGTGATGAGTAAGGATGGAGGTTTGGAGGTTGAAGTGCTTGAAAGGGTACAACAGGGAAGAAAGGTTGCTGGTTCTTTGAAAGCAGTGATAAGAAACAGGGAAGTGAGCATTGAAGTGAAAAAGTTACTACATGACAGTATTGTGATACCAACTCTAACGTACGGAAGTGAAGCTTGGACGTTGTTGGAAGGACACAAGTCAAGAGTGAGAGCCGTGGAAATGAGTTATTTAAGAGGAGCCTGTGGAGTCACATGGAGAGACAGGCTGACGAATGAGGATATAAAGGAGCGTTGTGGTGTTGATGTGGATGTGATAGGAAGCGTTATGAGGAACACACTGAGGTGGTTTGGCCATGTGGAGAGGATGGAGGGTGAAAGATTGACGAAGAGAGTGTATGTGAGTGAGGTGGAGGGGGAAAGAGGGAGGGGGAGGCCGAGGATGAGATGGAGAGATGGGGTGGAGAAGTATATGAGAGAGGGGGGTGTGAGTTGGGAGCAGGGGAGTGAAATGGCGGGGGACAGGGCGACTTGGAGGCGATTTGTTTGTGGCCACCCCAAATGGGATTGAGGCGTCTGGCAATAGATAGATAGATAGAAATTATCCTGTGATTCCTTTTCTCACAGAAAGATGATTTAATGAATGGATGATTAGTATTTATCAATCCTTTCCTCACAGAAGGAAGTGGTAGGTGGTGATGGCCATCATCCACTGACCTGATGTGATCTTGCTTGCTTCATCCTTCCTCTTTCTCATTCTGTCACTGTGTCTGCCATTTTCTCTTCCTCCTTCTCCTTTTCTTTACTGTGACATTTTATTACTTTTCTTTCCACTTCATGTGACTGTACACTGAGTGACAAGCCTGATGGTTTTCTGTAACCCAGGAATCTATTTACAGTGCTGAATGTAACCATATAACCAACTTATGGGGTGAAGTAGAGCCTGCTATGGTGCCCCAGTTACCTAGGTGGAGAGATGCAAATGCAGCATCTTTCCAGGAACCAAACTCCACATTATTTCCCGTGCCGCACTGTAGTGAAGCGCTGTCAGCCACAAGGGAGCATCTGTTCACTGCATGGGGCAACCCTGCAAGAGCCATTGCTTGTCTGTGGTTGGTGGGTCTGCTTTGTCAAACTAGCTGGGGTTGATCAACAAAGTGACACCTCACAGAAGACTGAGTGAATAGTTTGGATGGTTATTATTCATCTTATTAAATTATCTTATCAGCCCTTTACTGACAGGGATGAATGAAATGATTGATGATTATTATTGATACAGTATTGTAACTTACAAGTATGTTTCATTTACACACAGAAAGATGAATATCCCCGTGTGTTGGTTGCAGTGTTTGTGGAGAAGCCTGTGCCATTTTTGGAAGAAATGTTGAACAAGGTTTCAAATCTCAGCTACCCAAAACATCAGCTGGATTTGCTAATACACAACCAGGTTGGTACTAAGTTTGTAAAAATGAAATGCAAAAGTTCCCAGTCATGTAATTTTCATATTGTACTATAGTTGTTTGAGCTTGGAACAGTGACAGAGATAATAGTATGCTTATTATTTAAATGTGTTTAATTTACACTAGAGAATGTCAGTTTTTCCTACTACGGTAATAAGATCCATCATCTGTGGGCTGAGAAATGTACTAAATCTCTCTCAGCATAAGAATGAAACCCATCATTAACAGATGAGAAGTAGAAGAGGTAAAGTATGAGGCAGACTCTTAATGCTGTTCAAGTTGTACTGTTTATTTACCTCGGTAATTACTTTATGTTGCAGGTGGTGTTGCATGAGAAACTAATTGAAGAATGGGTGGGAGTGCAAGATGGTGCTGGTTACCACTCAGTTCAGCACATATCCCCATCTGCCCACCTGAAGGAATGGCATGCTCGCAATTTTGCTGTGTAAGGATAAAGTGTACATTTTATTAGATATTTAGAATTTGAGAATAAAATCAAAGTTAGGTGTTTTTGCAACAGTTTTCCAGACTCAAATTCTCCTTGTGATTGTACTCAGCAGAGGGAAATGTCTGGCTGGTAAAGGATGGAGGAGTAGAGAAATGTACATTTTTTATATGTGCCATGAGATCTGGTAGGTGGTGGCAACAATCATCCACTCACATGGTTTCGTGTTGCCTACTTCTGCCTTCACCCTCATCATTCATTTTCTGAGTCTGCCCTCGTTTCATTCGTTTTGTTTTGTTTTTGAGGGCTCCAACATGCTTGCCTGTGTTGGCCTCAGTCACCTAATGGCGGCTTTCCTTGCTGCTCAATCTCTGTCAGCTTCTCTATTTAGTCTCTGATCCCTGAGGTCACATATGATGACCTTGTCCCAGGTCTTTTTTGGTATGCCTCTCGTTACCCTGTCCGCAGCATTAACACTTCTCACCTTCTGCCCTCCTCTTCTCCTGTTTCACCCATCATTCCTGTCACTTTTAACACTCTTCTTTCTTTTTCTGGTGGGTTTGCATTGAGTGACAAACTTGATGGTTTCCTGTAAGCCAAGAAACCATTTACAGTGCTGGGTGGTAACCATATAGCCAACCCATACATGTTCCTTACATGTCAGCGAGTGGGTTGATGTAGGGTTAGTGCCCCTCCCAGTAAAACAACCAACTCAAAGTCAGCCACCCCATATGGGATTGTGGTGTCTGGCTATAGATAGGTTGATAGTTGTCATTGGTCAGCAGTAGTTTTTCCAGTGTGATCAAGATAATTCAAGTACTATATTGTAGTGTTTAAATACTGTGCATGCCTAGTAGGGACAATATTAAGGGGCTATTACTGTAATCAGTCCAGCAGTCATTTAAGTTACTTCATGGACTGCATCTTACTGATGGCGATGCAGAGTGTGCACTTGTTGGCATTGTTCACCCTGAGTGGGAGCAGCTGTGCCGTCCACACAGAAACCAAATTTCATGTTTCCTGACATCTCTCGGTGGGAAGGACCCTGGTGGGACACGTCTACCACAAGGGGCTAGTGGATCTCTTCACAGTGTTAATGTAATGTACCTGTAGGACAGCCCTACAGAAGCAGTTGCTTATCTGTATTGATGGGTCTGCTTGGCCAGACAGACCAGGGTTAAGCAACAACAACAAATGCATTATGTTTCCAGAAGTTATGGCAGTGACTGCTTTGTGCTTCTCCAAAAGGGAGACTAATTATAAATATTTGATGGTTGAATTTGGGTCAGGAAGTTCTCAGCTGACTGTTGGTATGTCTGCTTAGACATACATGCAGTGTATTACCTCATATCTTACTACTCACCCCTATCCCCCTCCCCAGTGTTTGCCTCTTTCCACCCTTCCACTGCTTTCATTCCCTGTACCCCCGTCACCGTTGTCAGTCTTGAGAATAAGTGTTGGGAGCAAGAAGGAGGGAAGGAGGGGATTACATGGTGGTCTAAGCTATTTCCTTGAAGAGTCAACCCTCCTTCACTCCATCCTCCCAGTTTGCTCAGTGCTTGTTGTCAAGGTAGTTATTATTTCAAAAATTATCACATTATGAAATGACTGAATTATGTTATTAATTATGGTACAGTATATTCATTTGTTAACATGTATTCTTACATATTATATTGCATAAGTGAAAGCTATTTGTCCAGGAAACTGGAGGATGTTATATTTATGCTGCCATACCTTTCAAAAGTTGCATCTTGTACTGTAACATGCCCAATGGCTGTATTATGGTAGACATCAACCTAAAATTGGCATACCCATACTTGAATATGTACTTAAGATATCTACAGTATCCATGTAGTATATGGATTGCATACCTATGTTGGTCAAGAAACATTAGTTTATTAACCTGCATACCTATGTTGGTCAAGAAACATTAGTTTATTAACCTTATTTTACTGTTAAGATATGAAAGATATCACAACAAATATTTAATAATTTCTGACACAAGATCTGTCACTGTCAGTTTGGTTGTAATTGAAATAAATTCCAGGATTTGCAACCAGACTGAGAGAAAAATTAATCTTGTGATCATTTTGTTCATTCCCATTCATTTTTAAAGACTCCAACTTGCTAGCATGTGTTGGCTTTGGTCACCTAATGGCGACTTTCCATGCTGCTCGATCTCTGGCAGCATCCCTCTTCAGTCCCTTATCCCCAAGGTCCTACTCAATGACCTTGTCCCAGGTCTTTTTCGGTCTACCTCTCACAATCCTACCCCAAACGTTAACACCTCTCATTTTCTGCACCCAGTTATCATCCCCCATCCTCTCCACATACCCACATCATCTCAATCTGCCTCTCCTCATCATCCCCCATCCTCTCCACATACCCACACCATCTCAATCTGCCTCTCCTCATCAGAGCACCAGTACACTCCAGTCCCATCCTACCTCTCAACTCTTCCATCGTAAACCTGTTCCCCCCGGGGCCTCACACTCCAGGTTGCACTGCATATCCACCTAATCATTGTCATTTCTGTACGTTTGAGCCTGCGAATATCCTGTACTGCCCAGGCCTCACTACCATACAGCATTACAGTCCTAACACATGCCGCATACAAAGATCCCTTAGCACGGAGGGAGAGCACTCTCAGTGTTGGGAGAGACAACAGCTCCCTGAACTTCTTCCAACCACTGTTCTGTCTCTCTAGCCCCCACCTCCAGCACATAACATGTCTCACAAATAACAAAGCTCTTCCACACATTCAGGAGATTCACCAGCAAGATCAGTCCTTTCACGCCTGACAATCTTCTCATGCTCTCTCTGACACACCGCACACATGAAATCAACGTTATCTCGCGGTCTGCTTGTAATACTACTACATCTCTCATGCACCCGCATATCACAAACACTGCACAGGATGGAATTACTTCCCATGTGCTTGTGCCATATCGCACATGGCCACCCTCCCTCTTCTTTGGCAGTATTGCTGCCAGTCATGAATACCATCACTTTTGTTTTATATGCATTTACTCTTAAGCCATTGTGTCCCATGCCATTTCTCCACTTTCTAAATCTTTCCTCTGCCTCCCTGTCATTCCCTGCAATCAACACTAAATCATTGGCATACAACATTTCCCACAGGATATAGGAATGATCATGTCTCTGCTGTTTTGTCTTTCATAATCTAGTAAAACAAAGTTGATGACTGATGTTTCTTGTGCATCATGGGAAGGATGTGAAATCCTAATACTACAGTTTATGGTCAAGGTATGGTTTTACAATAGGGCACTACCACTTGTGATGTTGTATTACAGAGAGCTGTGTTTGAAGCGAGGGTGTGATGCACTCTTCAGTGTTGATGGGGAGGTTCACCTGGACAACCCAGACACTCTGACATTGCTGCTGGCACACAATAGGTGCGTTAAACCTGTCAGTATTTCGCTTTTGACTGTCATTTGAAAGTTTTGTCTAGTTCAGTGGCAGAATGACAGATTTTTGTCCCCGTTGTAGCTTATTTTCGTAAACTCAAGTGGCAGAATAAGACAGAGTGAAAGCCCTACATTCTTTTCAAAGTACTTCTTGTTGACGAGTGCCGCATTTTTTTGTTAATCTCATGTTACAGCTGGGCATTCAAGATGGAGAGACAGGAGATTGACGCCAAATTAAAATGGACAGGGTATATTGGAAATTTTTTCTTAATTTGAGCAATAGAGTACAGAGTTTTACCCTAATCAGGGACAAGTTTATTGTGATATTAAGTAAAGAAAGTTTGTGTTGATCTCTGCCCATTATTAGGCTACCTTACCATATCCTAAGTTGAAAATCTGTGGAAATGTAAATCTCATTAAAGGCATAGCATACCATCCATATTTTTAAAGTTTGAGTGCCCCTGTGCATTCTGAGAGGCTGCCTATAAGCAGAATTAAATCTGATGTTTGCCAGAAAAAAGTATCAGTGTCATTAAGTACAGTTGACCTTCAAGACCAGAACCAAGTCTGAAACATAATAGGACTGAAGTAGGGCTAATGAAGGTTAGATGATTCAGTTGAAGGACTAAATATATTCTTGATATCCCTGAAGAATGTTATTCTGCTGAGAAAAGTTTTTTCAAACCGGAGGGGATGGATATAGCATTCAGGAACCCCATTAATATGAGGTCCATTCAGAGTTTACCATCAGCTCCTCATAATTCATTTGTTTTTGTTGGAAAACCAAAGAGCATGTAGAATCCTTTTTATTGTGTGAAAGACAAAGAGAGGAGCTGATGATCTAGTGGCTTGAACATTGCATATGGAGTAATGATCTTGCATAGGTTTGGGCTGTTAGAGGTGACTTTTCTTTTTTTTTTATCATGTTCAGCTAACATGGGAAGTAGGCTGGTATCTACTCTTAAATGTACTGTACAGGATAGAGCATGTTCTAAGATGTACTTCACAGGGCTACAATAGCCTGGTCCTGGGGTCCCTACGCCTTGAAGAGGGAATGTGGAATTGAATTGATACTGTGTTTTTACAAAGAAGGGATAGTGATGATTCTTCCTCTGTCTTTTGTTCTTCTGGGAATAATGAATCTTAGCTAGGAGAGGGAGGTGAATGGTGAGTGACCTGAAATTGTGGTCAGTTCCACTGGGCATTCTATTGATTTATATTTCTCGCTCCTTCTTTTGCTTTGTTGACTCATCACCCTATCCTTATGTGGGAAATAAGAGGTTGGCCTATTGTTGATAATAATGATGATGATGATGATGATGGGGCCCTGGTGACAGGTGGGGGCACGTCCATCCACTCATGTGGTGTAGTTCTGCCTCTAGGTGACTGTACATTGAGTGATAGGCCAAATGGTTTCTTGTAACCCAGGAAGCCATTTACCACACTTGGTTGTAGCCATGTAAACAAATGACACCTGATGGTATAGTGGGTTATGACCCTTCAGTTGGATAGGGCTTGTAAAGGTTTCCTTCTGAGGGATTTTTTGGGATTTACTGCTCATATAAGGTCATGCATGGGCAAGTGAGGCTGGTCACCCTCATCTAAATATCGGGACTGAAAAGCCAAGCCCCAGGCCCCTATGCTCCTGGTGTGGCAAAGAAAAAATTAATAATACAGAAATAATAATAATAATAAGGGCCTAGTGACTAAAGTTGTTTGTTGCAGGCCAGTGTTGGGAGGGATGCTGGTGCGTGATGGTCAGGCTTGGTCCACCTTCTGGGGTGCAGTTAATGCTGATGGCTTCTATGCTCGCTCCATTGACTACATGGACATCACCAACAACAACAGAAGGTTAGTAAACAACATTTTCACCGTTTGCATTGTTTATGGCTCATTTTAGTTAGTTGCTGTATTAGTTAGTGTACCCTTTTTCATTTGTTTTCCCTTGCTTCAGTACCGGCACAGAATGAACTCACATACAGTCAAAATTGCCCTCACAGTAACGTGGCTCCCAACCACAGCACACACTACTCTCTCCATGCACAACACTGTCGCAACACAGACAGTCCTTCAACATAACCTCAATAAAAGATCTCTGAGAACACTTGACAGAAGTGAAATGTTTCTTGCAGTTCACTGGGCACACATCCAAAAAAGGCTAAGGTCACAACAACAGGAACAACATTATATGGTAAAGGATTATGTAAATTATCATGTAATGTTGTTGATTAATGTAATTATTCAATCTGCAACATTATGTAATAATTCATGTAATCCATTACTATATACATGCTGTATGTGTTGTTGTTTTTATTGAGTAGCCCTAGTCTGTCTGTCTGAGCAGACACATTAACTTCTGGCAAGAGCTGTCCCATGCAGTGAAACAATATTCCCATGAAGTGAAGAGCACCTTACCACACTGGGGCATGGGGAAATGTGGAGGTTTGGTTCATGGATGAACAACACATTTGCATCTGTCCACTGTATTACCTGTACTTGGTTATATGTTACCACCCAGTATTATACAGTAAATGGTCTGGGTTACTTGAAACCACCAGGCCCATCTTTAAGTGTAGAGTGTCCTGAAGTGGAAAGATGAGTAATAAAAAGTGTCAGGAAGAATGGGAAAGGTTGGAAGAGAGGAAGGTAGATACAGGAAAAAGATTGATAAAAGTAAAGGCAGCACTACTGTATATTACGTGAGTGGATGACAGTTACCACCACCTACCACATGTTGTATGTGTGAAGTTGTGTAACCAAAGGTGGCCTGATTACTGAGAGATGGCATATTGTAGTACCAGTAATAATAATAGTTGTAGCCATAGGTTCTTCTGAACATAAACCCAATGGACTGCAGGCTGAAATTGCCCCTCGTGGGCAGTCCTTCATCCTTCCTTTTTGGAGATAGGGAGTTGAAAGACGTTTACATCTATCTGCAGTATCTTCTGTCTATATTATAACGACCTGTTCTCTGTATGTTTGTTGGTGTACCCATTTGTTACTGTAGCACAGCAGAAACGGCATATTGCAGCTCAATTTTTGACAGAGCAAAGTACCGCACAAGTAAACAATTTCCAGTCCATTTGGGCCACTGGTTCCCAGGTTATGACCCATTTCTGACCATTTGATCTGGTGTGGCTTTGGCCTTTAGGTGGATCAATTTCTTTGTGGGCATTGAAGTTACCGTAACACAGCCTTTTTGACCGAGAGGAAAAACTGCCGAAGGCAACCTCTAAGCGAGTATTCAAAACTGCTTGTTTTTTTATATTGGTGCCACCACTTGAATTTGTCCCTTTTCAGCATTGTGGGCATCCAAATGCTGTGATGCTAGGCTGCAGTGTCAGGATGCTACTGAATCCTCAATTAACCCTATCAGGTTTCTGGGCCGGGCAGATTATGTCTGTGCCAGAGTCAGCCACTCATGCTGACCCACATCTTCGCAGCCCGATATTTTACTTTTGATCGCTTTGTGTAAATACACTTTTCATGATAGAATGTTGGTTTTGGTGTCATTTTAAAGCTAAATAGTTGTAATTTATTGTAGTATGTTCAAAAAAGGAGAACAAAGAAAATGAAATGTCAAAATAATGAGTTAAAGTTAGGCGAAAAGCAAAAAATTTTATACCTTGCCGTAGAAAAATATTCAGCAAAAAATAATGAGTAAAGATATGTAAATTTGGTTTAAACCATGCAAAAACACGATAAATTACTTTTACAGTGATATATAGATTATGGTAATTTTTGCATTTCATTGTGCAGTAAAGTGAAATGAATGAGATTCACAATTTTATTTTAGTCTCGGCTCCATATTCGATTCGCGATGTTTTTCTTTGATCGGTCAGTGTTAATAAACTTTTTGATAAGATGCTGGTCTTGGTGTTATTTTGAAGCTGAAGAGTTGTACTTTTTCTTAGTATATCCATAAAAGGAAAACAAAGAATATACAAAATCAAAGTGACAAGTTGAAGTTAGGCAAAAACCAAAAATTTTATACCTTGCTGTAGAAAAATATTCACCAAGAATAAAGTTATAAAGAAACAAAGCCATGAGTCAGACCAGCTGTGCAGTACCTCCACACATAGAGCAACCATTCCATGACATCATGCTCGAGCCTCTTTGTTATGATGCTTAAATGCGATTTATGGTGAATATTTTACAAAAGTTTCTTAAAATGACGATTAAAAGCTTGATCCGAATCTCTGAGGTTGGATTTGAAATGACGATCGAAATAGTCTTTTGAATCTCAAAGAGTTAAGTACCTGTGGATGCTTTTTTGTTGCATAAGCTTGATTTTTTTTTTTTAATTGAAAGTTACTCTATTGAAACCCATCTTGACTGGTGAGAATGGAGGAAATGGAAAGCTAGGGGAGAAAATAGTAGGGTTTTACCATCCTGTAGTCACACACAGTACAATATTACAATATTATTATAGAAAAGACCATAAAGAAACCCCCCAAAATTTATTTGACAGTTTTGTGATGAGAATGATAGGTTACCTAGCTTGGAAAGAAGGGAAGGAGTATGGAAGGGGAGAATGAAGAAAGGAAACAGAATGGGTAAGATACAGCTGGAATTTTGGAGAAGGGTGGAAAGAAGGGAGAGTTAGTAACAGGAGGAATTGTTAGTTCAGTTACTCTGTTCTCACCTTGTTTTACTTTAAATGCAGTTCTAATCCTGTATTCTTTTTGTTGCTTTTAGTGCTCCTCTTTTCTTTTATGAGTTTCTTCTGTTCTGTACCATACCTTATCCCATCTGCAGAAAATGGTGATGATGATGATGATGATGATGATGATGATGATGATGATGATGATAATGGTGTTGATGCCCTATTTGTTTTCTCTCCTCATTTATTGCCTTTTTCCTCTGTTCCCTTATTTATTACTCAGTCTCTGTAAAACGTATGCAAGGATATAACAGATTGTCATATTGTATTGTATCGTTTATGAAGGCTCCAACATACTTACATGCATTGACCTTGGTCACCCAGTGACAGCACTTCATGCTGCTCAATATCTGGAATCCTCCCTGTTCTGTCTCTTATCCCTGTGGTCACACTCTGTGACCTCGTCGTAGGTCCTTTTTGGTTTGCCTCTCACAGCCCTACCCTTGATGTTCGTGTCTCTCACTTTCCACACCCAGTTGTCATGTTCCGTCTTCTCAACATGCCCAAATCATCCAAGTCTACCCATCCTCATCACAACACCAATACATTTCAGCCTCATCCTTTATCTCCAATACATTTCAGCCTTATCCTTCATCTCAACTCATCATTTGCAACCCTAGCCTCCTTAGGCTTTGCACTCAAGGATACACTACACATCCATTTAATCATAGTCATTTCTGTATGTTTGAGTCCATGAGTATCCTCTTCCTTTACTGCCCAGGTCTTGCTACCATACAGCATTACACTCCTAACACATGTCACATGCAAAGATCCCTTAGCATGGTGGGAGGACTCCTCTCAGTGTTAGGCAGCAGCTCTCTGATCTTTCTTCAACCACTCCTTACTCTAGTCACAGAGCTAACTTCATTCCAACCTCCAGCATGACATGTTCCCTAAATAACAAAACTCGTCCACACACTCGAGACCTCTGCAGGATCAGGCCTTTCACGCCTGACAATCTCTACATGTTTTCTCAGATATATTGCACATGCAGAATCAGCATTATTTTGCATTCTACCTCTAATACCACTACATCTCTTATGCACCCATTTATCACAAACACTGCACAAGATGAAGTTACTTTCCACACTGTTGCAGCAAACTTCATATGCTCAAACTCATGCTTTGACAGTACAGCCACCAGCCCTAGATATCATCACTTCTGTTTTATCCACATTTACTTGTGTGCCTCATTCAGTCTCTCCATGTCCCAAATCTTTCCTCCACCTCCTGTGCCTCATATTCATTCTCTCCAATCAGCATCAAGTCATCAGCATGCAACATCTCTCATGGGAGTCCCTTTCAGAAGTCATGTGAGAGAGCTTCCTGCTCCATGACAAACAATAAGGGACAAAAGACTGATCCTTGATGCACACCAATATTAATGGGAAACTCATCACTTAAATCTTTGTTCACTCTCATGTGAATGTGAGCGCATACAGACATAGCCATAACCACTCTAACCAGCCACTTCTCAGTCCCAAGTGTTCTCATTGCCCACTTCACCAGCTCTTCACCATCTCCTTAATGTAGATAACAGTATAACGGTAAAGAACAATGTAATTGTAGATAACAGTGCAACAGTATAAGAAGCTGAAGTAAATTTGTGTTCACTGATATTCATGTGCCAGTGCCAGCACATTTGTGTACAGTTGTTGCCAGCTGATGTAAGTTGAAAGGAGTAAGAGGAAGAATGATAGTACATTATGTGAGACTTGAATAGGAAAGGAAGGGAAGAAAATTTAGTTTTCTCATTGGATGATTTTTTTTTTATGTCCATAGCCAGATGCGTAAATTTCTTAAGGGGTGACCTCAGGTGAATCATTTCCATGTCACCCTGTCCTCTGCCATCTGGCTGCCCTTTCTCATACCCCCCCACCCCTCATCTCATCTTTGGTTTTTCCCCCTCCCTCCCCTGCTCCACCTCATTGACATACACTCCTAGTCAGTCTCATTCTCAGTCCTCACCAAATGGCCAAACAATTTCAGAATACCTTTATTTCTCCTAACATCATTTAGCACATCCACATTAATATCACGGCACCCCTTCACTTCCGCATTTTCCTAGTGTTTCCATGTAACTCCACATGCTCCATTCAGTTAACTCATACCACTTCCTTCACTCTTGATTGTGTCCTGCTATAATTTTGCTCTTTTAACTCCTTACCTTGCAATCTTTTTCTTTTATCTTCTCTCTCACCTGTCCAAATAATTCTTACCTTTGAATCTGCCCTCAGGACACTCTTGAAATGAGACAGAGTGAATGAAATTGACTGATATTTTGATCAACAATTACTGAAAACTGTACGCCACAAAAAGATATGTCTAATTGCTACGTAATTTGCCATTGAATCACACACGTATAATGTATTTAGTAGTTTACCCCAGTACAGTGCCCTCTACAAACTACACTGCTTGATGTCTCTGTTGACTGTTTCATTTCATTGATTGGGGTGAATAAAAAACTGCCATTGTTTTGGGGTGTTGTGGTTATTTGCATGGGGCTGATGGAAAAATCAACTTTGTACTCATAGCATACTTGGTGTCCTTTGAAATCATGTTCTTTCAACCTTCCTCTCCGGTCCCTAATTTGTTTGAATATCTCTGGGTCTGGTTAGTACTTGGATGGGTGACCGCCTGGGAACACCAGATGCTGTTGGCATCCCTACGTGTCAAGTGGGGTTGGTGGAGGATTAGTGCCCCTCCCTGTAAAACAATTAACTCTAAGCCATTGGCCACCCCGTCTGGGATACATGGCATCTGGCAATGAATGAATGAATGAAATCTCTGATATGTGTTTATGTATGAAACGGTTTCAGTCAGGTGGCCAATTTTTTTTAGCATATTCTTGCTATCTCCAAATGTTATTATTCAGCTGAGGGAGACTGTCTGAACTGAACCCTCATTAACCACATTGCTGCAGGAGATTCCTTCTTAAGTCGAGTAAACTTATTATTACTTTTTTTTTAATTATTATTTTTTTAACAATAACAGAATAGAGGAAGGAAAAATATAAGAAAAAAAAAAAAAAAATCCATACACCTGATTACAGGTATCCTCCATTCATGAAGAATCTGTAATAGTTGGACTTGAACAGCCATAGATTGAAGTTTAGGAGGAAACTAGTCTGGAGAAGTGAGTTCCAGAGAGATGCAGTTCAGGGAATAAATGATTTCTGCTAGGCAGAAGATGTGATAGTTTGATTTAAAAATGGGGGGGGGGGGAAGTAGAATGTGTCACTTGATACTAAATTTTATTCCTTGATATCCATATCAGTACATTTAGGTCACCAGTGTTCATTGATAGCAGAAGCCACAGCTAGAGGAAGAATTCATTAATGTAGGAAAGAGACAGGTTGTAGTCAGCTGAAATGGGCATGGTTAGAATAGGCTTGTGAGTGTTTTTACCTCATTTCAATGTACAGTATTTTATAACTCTGTACTGTATAGTACTGTTTAGTACTGTACATATTAACACAGATTTAGCAAAAGTGTTGGGAGGAGTTGTTATTGTTGCTCATCCATGGTCATGTCTTGCCCAGCAGACCCATTGACAACAGGTAAGCAACTGCCTCTCATGGGTCATCCCATAGGTTCCCTACATTGCCGATGTGTCTGTGTCTGTGTGTGGTGTGTGTTGTACAGTGCTTCATTTTGTGTGTTACATTGCATGGGCCTATTCTACAAGTGAGGCACGTGTCATCTGTGATTCCACGTAACCCAAATCTAAGCTGTTAACTGAGGAAGGCTATGTTATGATTTAAGTCTAGTTAGGTGAACTCATTTACATTTAAGGATACCTCTGATGGTGGGTATTGGGAGGGGACGCTTTTATTACTGTGTACAGTAGTGTTATGATTGAGGTGTTGTATTGCACTGTGCATGATATGAGTATGTAGGTGTTTCTTTATTGTTAGTGGTGGAGTGTCTGGAGGCGGAATGATGTTGAGTAGAGGCTTGAGTGTGTTTGAAGGAGTAATTTTTTTTTTTAATTCAACTTTGAATGTCGTTGTATATCCTATATGAGTGTTCTTCATTCACCTGGTAGTGGCTGTCCATGTTGCAGTGTCTGTCACTGGCTCTGCTCAGCTCCTTAACCCTGAGGTCATTATTTAGGACCACAACCAAAGTCTTCTTAGGTCAACCTCTTGGTGCGGTTCTCTCCACATGCACACTCATAAATGTTTTCACCCAATTTTCATCCCCCCACTCTCCCCATTTACCTCAGCATCCCCTTTTGCATTATATTGCCAATGCCATCAATTCCCAGTCAGTTTCACAGCTATTCATTTGTAATTCTGCCATTTGCAATTCTGTCTTTCATGGAAGCATTAAAGTACACATCCATGTGGCCATCCTTATCTTGTGTCCATAGACCTATACATGTCCTCTCCCCATACTATCCAAGTTTCACTGCTATAAAGCACTACACTTCTCACACATGCAGCATATGAGGTGCTACCCAAAAGTTCCCAAAATTTGAAAGTAGGGCGGAAACCGCTTGTCGTATGGTGTGTTGATGGTAGGTGGCAGTGCATGCACTCTTTGTTTGTTAGTGTGTCAAGTGGCGTTGTGCAGGTTGGGTGCATTTGCTGCATGTGTGTATGTGTGTTATTTTTTGTTGTGTTCAGGTTAGTTTGCTAAGTTCTTGATCTCATAAATGGAGGATGTGAAAGAGCAACGTGTATGCATCAAGTTTTGTGTAAAGCTCGAGAAGAATGCGGCAAGAACTTATAAAATGTTCAGACAAGCATTTGGTGACAATGCTTTTGGGGTGACACAAACCTACGACTTGTTTAAGCATTTTAAAAATGGACGAACGTCAACAGATGACGATGCACATTCTCGTCACCCTTTCACCAGTTCATCTTCTAACAGTGTGGCCAAAGTTCATGCAACCATCCTCGAAGATTGCAGGAGGACAAATGTTTGTGACATTTTTTAACCCGCTGACTCCCGTTGATGTGTATTTACGACCAAACATTTTGTCAATGTGACTCCTTTTGATGTATATAAACGTGCTGCAGTTGCAAGGTCCTTCAATTGCACATTTTTCAAATTTCGTGCATGATTTTTGGTACGTATACACGGGACATCTTCCTCTACCAGATGCCAGGCAGGGACAATGCCTTACCCCGCATGACCTCCCCTCCCCCCACACACCCTTGTCTCGGCAACTCACCTGTTACCAGTGATTTGGCCAGTAAAGACATGTCGCGCCATAGTACGAAATTCAAGGCCAGAATGATTCCTCAATCGATGACAATGTGGAGGACAAAGTTTACGTAGCATTAGAGGAAGAAACAGTCAGAAATGATGATCAGGTAATGTCGTCAAAAAAGGTGAGGTATGTTGATATGTTTGGTGCGTGAAACAATGCTTATATCGCCTATATTGCTGTGTGAAAACCAATATACTCTTGTACTACATATAAATTCGTACCAAATAAATAAATAAATACCGTTTATGAGTGGTGTGGAATAGTTACCCCTCCCATAGAACTTGTTTTCTCTGGAGCCAGCATCATAGAAAGCACAGTAAGGTAAGGGGTACTGTTACCTGTATCCGGTATTTTAAACCTCAGGTGAGCGATTTCTCTATGAATTTTTGATGTTTCTCACCAAAAGTGGAGGTTTGAGCCACAAAATTTTTTTTCCAAAATCTGTCGGGATTGGTGGGAGGGGTCAGTTGTGGAAAATCGGTCGGGACGGGGCGGGTTAACCGGACGTATGGAACATGCCAATGCATTTGGTGTGGCGACCTTGACGAGGCGAATTACTGCCAAGTTTGTCCCGAGGTGAATCGCTGCCAAGTTTGTCCCGAGGTGAATTGCCGCCAGTTTATCCCGAGGCTCCTGGCTGATGAGCAAAAACAGCATCGCGTGGAGACCTGCACTGAGCTCCAAGAAATGACCAGAAATGACCCTAACTTACTCTTAAGTGCCATTACTAGAGATGAAAGCTTGATTTACAGGTACAGCACGGTAACCAAACAACATTCATCACAGCGGAAGAGCCCAGCATTGCCCTGACCAAAGAAGGCAAGTCAGCTCAAGAGCAATGTGGATATAATGCTCATCACTTTAGACACGGAGGGCATTGTTCACAAGGAGTTCATTCCTCAAGGACAGACCGTCAGTGCAGAGTTATACTGTGACGTTTTGAGACAGCTCTTAAAGGACATGAGGTAAAAACGTCCAGACAGGTGGTGCACAGACTTATGGGTGCTTCACCATGACAGTGCACCTGTGAACACAGCAATTTCCGGCATTAAAAGAAAGAAAGAAAGAAAAAAGCCAGTTGTCCCCCACCCTATGTACTCACTAGATTTGCCCCCATGTGATTTTTTCCCTTTTCCAAAAATGAAAATCCATCTGAAAGGACTAAGATTTGACACCATTGAGGAGATCCAGGAGGAATCACTGAAGATCCTGAGCAAACTAATGCTCAAGGACTTCCAGAATGCATTACGAGTGTGTGAGAAATGTTGGGATCGATGTCTGTACGCTTAAGGAGACTACTTTGAAGGGGATGATGGTGATTAGGACATGGCGTAAGTTTTTTTTTTTCCTTCTTTAGTCAGATTCCGGGAACTTGTGGGTTGCACCTTGTACAGCTTTACTTCAGTGGAGAGAGAGAATTCCCTCATTGTCTAGAGAAGTAACAGTTGTCTGCTTTTTCCATTTACTCCTAATCACCCCTCCCCCTCGTATAGATCATATCACCCAGATATCAGAATTCCTCTACACTTTCCAAAGACACATCTACCAAGTCTCTCTTGACAAGCCTAGCCCTCTCCTTGTTTACCTGTACACACAGGACACTCAAAACTTTCCACATCATGTAGCCTACGTTTGATATCACAACACTTCCTGTGTACCCAGTTGTTGCAAGCATTACTTAAAACTTAACATGCTTCCAACACCCGTACAGTGCATGACATCTTACATTCCGCCACCGCAGTGTCATCATCCACTTGAGTGAGTATCACATTCGTTTTATCCACATTTGCATTATAACTCCACTATGTCTATTTATCTTTGAAATCTCTCTGTAGCCTCCTCTCATTCTCTGTAGTCAGTACCAAGTCATCAGCATACAGCAGCTCCCAAGGAAAGAATGCGTTTGGTTATTTGGAGGGGTGCTAGATGAAATTCAAATATAGTACAGTACTTTTAAACCCTCGCAGTTAAAAGAATTTGGGTAGCATTTTGGTTGGTACTGAGGAGGTAAGATGGGATATTTTGGGAAAACTGGGAAGCCTGGTTGGAGTTGCCAATGAAATACACATTTTGTTGGTGAAAAAGTTATATCTTCTACATGGTTTTAGTTTACAAATATGAGACATCTCATGCAATAAGGACAAGGTAACCAAGAGTGTGGTATGAGATAATATCACATAAAGATTGGGCAGTAGATGCTGAAGTGTCTGGTTAGATAATGTAGAGTTTGGATATTGCCTGTATTGTTTGTTGCAAGGCTTGGTGGATGGGTTTGGGAGAGTGTGTAAGAAACGGAATCTAAAGGTGAATGTAGGGAAGAGTAAAGTGATGGTCTTTGAGAGAGGTGAATGTACAGTGAGGTTGGATGGTGAGGAAATGGAAAATGTGAGTACGTTTAAGTACTTGGGGAGTGTGATGAGTAAGGATGGAAGTTTGGAGGGTAAAGTGCTTGAAAAGGTATGGCAAGGAAGAAAGGTTGCTGGTTCCTTGAAAACAGTGATAAGAAACAGGGAAGTGAGCATTGAAGTGAAAAAGTTACTATGTGACAGTATTGTGATACCAACTCTAATGTATGGAAGTGAAGCTTGGACGTTGTTGGAAGGACACAAGTCAAGAGTGAGAGCAGTGGAAATGAGTTATTTAAGAGGAGCCTGTGGAGTCACAAGGAGAGACAGACTGACAAATGAGGATATAAAGGAGCGTTGTGGTGTGGATGTGGATGTGATAGGAAGTGTTATTAGGAACACACTGAGGTGGTTTGGCCATGTGGAGAGGATGGAGGGTGAGAGACTGATGAGGAGAGTGTACTGTATGTGAGTGAGGTGGAGGGGGGGAGAGGGAGGGGGAGGCCAAGGATGAGATGGAGGGATGGAGTGGAGAGGTATATGAGAGAGGGGGGTATGAGTTGGGAGCAGGGCGGTGAAATGGAAGGGGACAGGGAGACGTGGAGGTGATTTGTTTGTGGCCACTCCGAATGGGATTAAGGCATCTGGCAAATGATCGATAGATAGATAGATAGTGTGTTGAGGATACTGTTTTAAGTTTGTGGAGAGGAGTGGAAGTTGCAAGGCATGATGAATCAGTGATAATTTGTGTAAGAAATGAAATCTGAAGTGAATGCAGCAAGGATTAAAGTTGCAGTCGTTGAAAGAAGTGAAGTTATAGAATGCACAATGAGAATGAATGACCAGAAAATGGAGAACTTCAGTGCATTCAGAAATATAGATTGTATGATGAGCAGTGATGGGAGATCAGTGGGTGTATAGTTTTGTTTCACTGAAAGGCTTACAGTGCTAGAAAGGGTAGAGCAGCGAAGGATGGTTGCAGGTACACTGAGGGTAATGTTAGGGGATAGGGAAGTGATCATGGAAGTAGAGGAGTTTTTGTATGACAGTATTGTGGTCCCCACTCTAATGTATGGAAGTGAAGCTTAGACTTTGTCAGAATGGTACAAGTCGGGAGCAAGAGGAGTAGAAATGAGTTGCGGGAGAGGAGAGTGTGAGGTTGCATGGACAGATAGAAAGGCAAATGAGGACATTAAGGAGTGTTTTGGTGTTGATATGGATGTCTTAGAATGTGGTAAGAGAAGTACCTTGAGATAGTTTGGTGTTATGGAGAGAATGGAGAAGGAGAGATTGACTTGGAGCATGTATGAGAGTGAAGTGGAGGGGGAGAGGGGGAGGAGTCCTAGCTCGAGGTGAAGAGATTAGGTGGAAAAGCATGTGGATTAAATTGGTGTGAGTTGAAGAGAAGTCAGCCTGATGGCAGAGAATAGGGCAGTACAGCAGCAACACTTTAACCCATGCTTTATGTTTGTTTCTTCATTATTATTATTATTTTTTTTTTAATTTCCTTGTAGTAAACTGTCGTAGCCTCGAGATTGACTCAAGTCGAGAGTGACGTAACCTGGGATCTTACTGTTTAAGTGGTGTAGTTGTTGCAACAGTGTTGTCACAGTGCTGTTGACTGTAGTACAATATGTGTATTTTGTAGTTGTATATGAGAATTTGGTCCAGTGCGTCATGTGTGTAATGAAACAACAGTTCTGGTTGTATCATGCAATGTACTGTATAGTTAGAAATTATAGGACACATTACTGTATAATAATGGCCACTTATGAATTATTTAATGCATGACAACTTTGCTTGAGAACAGTAATATATATCTGGATCAGTTCCCTGTATTTATGGAAGATTCATATGTTCACTAGTTCCACCTACCACTTCAGGTCATCTTCAGAGAAGTGAATAAAACTTTCACTTCAAGTTCATATCACATACTCTGCTGTTGTCAGAGCTACCAGCCTAAGTGATACAGGTACACATATGAGATTTTTTCTTGGTCATTGTTCCACTTGACCTTGAAGTCTCCATACATTTTGATTAGCTCTGCATACATACATGCTGTTTAGTTACTGTGGTGTCCATCTCTTGCACTAATTAATTAAGTATGGTACATTGTACATTAATGGTATTGCAAAGGAACAGTATATACATTATACAGTTATCTCTACAGCCAAAGAGTTTATCCTCAAAATAATTTATAACAGACTTAAGTGGAGAATATGTACAAGACGATGATAAACAAGTTGGGTATGAAGCATATTATCATCATGATAATGATTTTCTTAATCCCTTAATCATAATGTTATTAATATTGCCTTAACTGTGTACCTGCCACACCAAGACAGACTATACTTAGTTGTGATAAAACTTTCAGATTATTGTCTTTTGTACCCCATGTGGAGATATTAAACTAAATACATAGTCCTTTGTCTAGGTACCCATTCAGTGTAATCTCCGTAACAAAGATCCATATAGACCTGCCCCTTTGGAAGTCATGTGAACATTGGGGGTACACAGGCTTGCTAATACCTGTAGTAGCCATTGTCTGTAGCAGTGCAGTCTTGTGCTGCACAGTATTGCAGTACTTCCATAGGTACCATTCCTACATAATTTAGTTTAAGTGTGCAATGTAAGTGGTACGGAAAGCCTTGGTATCAACTGCGTATTTGTTGTTAGCATGGCATTCATAGATACCGGCATCAGCCTGTGTTGCTGGGTCGATTTCCATCTTGCTCTTGAGGTGGTTGCCACTCTTCCATTCATGCAGCTGTTGAAAGAAAAATATTGTACCATACATGTAAAGCTGTTGCGAAGTTTACAGTTGATAATACAGTATTAATTAACCAGCATCAGTCGGTATTTTCCAGACAGCTCTGTACAGTGTCATAATTTAAGGTCTGATATGAGTTTCTGAATCATAGTACTGCATCTTACACAGTACAGTAAATGTTGTTTGCAGATATTGGTAATTCTAAGAGAAAATTACAGGTTTTACTGGGACAAAAAAAAAAAAAAATTGTCTTGCTTTTCAAGATACCTGTAAGGAAGAGATTTACCCCTCTCAGCAACAACTTCCTCCATTCAGTGGGATTGGGGAGGTGCATCTCAGACCTATGCTAGCAGAGGCTAGGGTATCCATTAAATGTCCTAAAAGTAGAGAAACGTCACTCTGGGTTTCAAATGAAATGTCTGCAAACTTTCTGGTGTACGGATGATTCCTGCTAAGTAGCATCATCCCTGGGTGAGGATTGTCATGACATGAAAGAGCACTTTTTGTATGGCTTTTGTGCTCACACGCCACTGTGGGGAGGAAGAGAAACATTATTCTTTGGGCAGGGCAGCAAAGAAACAGGTGGTCTTCATTTCTCAGTGTTGTTGCTGCTGTTGTTGCAACCCTAGACTCACCTGGACATGAACCCAGAGGCTTCAGGGTATAGCCACCTCAACTGATTGCTCCTAGAGGTCTCCTTTTTTTTTTTTTTTTTTTTTTTTTTTTTTTTTTTTGAGGTTATGTCGAAGGATTGCCTGAATTGTGGAAGTGTGGTACATGAGGTGAACGTGTTGTGGTGTGAGGGGCTGCACTGCAATGTGAGCATAGTGGATTGAGAGGTGTATTGTTCTTCTGTCTTTCCTTCCTTCATTCTTTCCTCTTTCTTCTGTATACAAGTGACTCTACACTGAGTGACTAGCCAAATGGTTTCCCGTACACCAGGAAGTCATTTACTACGCTGGGTGGCAACCATATAACCAAATTATGGCACCCGTTGGTGTAGGGGATAATTAAGGCTCTCCAATTGGATTGAGCCGGTGCGGGTTAATATCCAAGGGGTGGTTGGGGTTTATTGCACACGTAATGCCATTCAGGGATGAGTGAGGCTGGTCACTCTCATCTTAAATGTCGGGACCAACTTGCCTAGCCCTGCGTTGCTATGCTTCTCATGAGGCGACATAGGATTGGATGATAGATGGATGGATGGTTGGGGTTTACAGCTCAATGCCACTCAGGGATGAGTGAGGTTGGTCACTCTCGTCTTAAATATTAGGACCAACTTGCCTAGCCTGGGGCTCCTATGTGCGTCATTGGATAACACTGGATTAAATGATGAATGAATGAATGAAAAATTGTTATTATTGTAGGGAAGAATGGTGACTGCACTGCAGTCTGGTAAGATGTACTATTCTTGTGTGTCTTTGGATAGGGTAGTTTCTGAGTGGTGGATGTCTGATGGTATGTGAAGGATGCTGTTTAGCTAAAGGTGTTGGATGGCTATGGTGGCTATGTGTTTATGTATGTGTTTGTGAAATGTAGTGTTAGGTAGATGAGGAGGGATGTTACTGAGGTAAACTACGTATCATTGGGCAGTTTATTTGTTTTTTGTTTCTTTGGGGAGAGGGATGATGCAGCTTAAAATTACAGGGGTGGAATGGCACTTGAGCTGAAGCAGTGAACTGTGTGCCTCTCATATTTGTACAATCCATGATTGAAAGTATTTTTGTAGCCTGATGGAAGTCATCTATATCTGTAGTTTCAGTTATCATGATATTGTTCTTAAGTCTTTGTTATGTGTTTTTTTAGCTTATCCATGTTTGTGTTGATTGCGTTTAGGACCCAGTGTGGGCTAGTGTAATTCATTGTTTTAATGATGTGATTTTAGATAGATTGGAGGTTTCATTTTCTTCTTCTAAGGTAGTGCCTGTAGCTAAGTGTCTTCAGATTTTGAGATGTCATTGCCTGTGGGCATTGTTGGTTAACCCCTTAACCGCGTGGCGTCACTTTCATGACGCATGGGAGCAAGGGATCATACTGCGGGGCGTCACTTTTGCGATTCTGTGTTATTTTGAATTCGCCCGGGCTTTCAAGTGGTAGCTTGTATCATCTATCAGTACTGCCAATGTCCAACACTAGTCAGCACTCCTAATCTCATCTGTACTCCCATCCATTGTTGACAATTTAGCCATTTCTCCCCCTTCTTGACTCCCCTCCCTACCTTCCCTCCATTACCCCCTCCTCTCGCCTGCCTGGCCGTGCTACACTAAGTAAATCTTCCCTGGAATTTTCCACTGATTTCACCCATTGAAATAAGCCCTATGCCCTATTCTTATACCAAGTAATATATACCAAAAAGAAATAAGGTAAGTGAGAGTGCCATACACCTGGAATTGGCTAATTATCACCTGACAACACCTCACGTACACTCATTCGCTAATTTTCACTGTTTATTTCCCCTTGAAATATGCCGTATAATCTATTCTCGTACTAAAAATATATATAAGGAGGGAAGGGAGAAGCCTAAGTGATATTTACATTCACCTGGAACTACCTAATTTATAATGTATTGTCTAGATTTCCTGCCAATCATTTCACTGCTATATATTAGCAGCTTTCACGAGGCTGACGTTTGCAGTACTGTAATGCATTTCCCTAGGTAGGCCACCCCGGCCCACCCTTATCAGTTCACTGTCATCTTCCAAGGTGAAGGTACATCAGTTCGCTCCTGCTAACTTTGGCCGCTTTTTAGCCCCATGCAAAGAGCCCTGTGACCTTTACCCCCTACTAAACCTCATGTGGAAAGAGGTAAAGGGCTGACAGTTGAAAGAGAGTGACTATGATCTTTCTGTTGAGTAAAACAGTGCAAGTGGAATTGTAAATAATGTGTAAATAATGTGTAAACAGCAAGTGAAAACAATGAATATAAATATAAGTGAACAGTGGAAGATGGTTTTATAAGTTACTTCAAGTGACAGTGCATAACACAGTGTAAATAAAATAGAAATGTTAACAACGTAAATAAAATAGAGAACGTAAATAGAAATGTAAATGAGTAGTATTATAAGAATACGAGTATATATACTAGGAGTAATGAAAGTGAAAGTTTCACTGTAGCATGTATGAATACTATGAGTTATGAGAGTGAAGGTGAAAGTGACATTCACTCTCAATGCTAGTATACAGGACGAGAAAGTGAATGCTACGTATTTTACTGAAAGAAATTGAATGCCTACAGTGACAATAAACTACTATTACTGAAGGAAACTTATGGATAAAGACTGTAGATATATATAAGTGTTATATAGTAATAGAAATATAAACTGTGAGTGTTTTTATGAATAATAAATGACAACACCAGCGGCGAACTAGCGCAAGTGGGAAGGTCATACGCCCTCATAATTTTCATTGGTTTCACAGAGTTTTTTTTTTTTTGGAATATGGATTCCAAACTATTTGAGAATCATAGAATAGTGTTTCTAGTGATAATATCAGGCTGTGGTAATCATATTACGGGTTGTCGGGAAGTGTAAAGTGGAGACTTCGTTACCCAACTTCAGAGGTCCCCACAAGTCCTACGGTACTCAACGAAGGCTCAACAAACACCCCAGGAGAAAGCTGAAGGTATTTGCCATAAGCTTATGTGATTTTAATATTCTAGGACTAATAACTGATTTTTGGCAAATATTTTTAGAGAGTCTGTCGGAGTGCGAATATGCCCGCGGGTGCCGCAAGAAAAAGCGAAACAAGCCCGCGGTTAAAGGGTTAAAGAGGAAAACTTGAGGGTGTGTTTGAGATTTTTGTCTATGGAGTGAAGAGGGTAATGGTGGATTTGGTTGGTGAGGCAATCACTCTGTACAAAGCCACTGTTATAATGAGTGTAGGTTCATTTTGAGTTGGGCTGCTGCTTGTTAGGTTTGGAAGTGCCATGAAGCTATGGCTGAGTCATTGGCATAGACAGTACCCTTACTGAAGGAGGAGGACATGACAAGTTGTGGAGGAAAATGTTAAAAAGTAAGGGTGATAGGACAGAGCATTGTAGGACAACAGAGAAATATATTTTTGGCCAGGATATCCTGTTTTTCTCTTTTTGTTGATTGGAGCCTGTTCTTTTTCCCTCTCCTTTTGTTCTTTGGGGCAGGTTTTTTCTCTTCTTTTGTACCCAGGATACCTACCATCCAACTTTGGGAACTCTCTTCATGAATGTCTCCAATGAACAAACATAACACACTTTGGGAACTCTCTTCATGAATGTCTCCAATGAACAAACATAACACATGTGTGTTATGTTTGTTCATTGGAGACATTCATGAAGAGAGTTCCCAAAGTTGGATGGTAGGTATCCTGGGTGAAGCTGTAGAGCCCTTAGCCCTGTTATCCAAGTAGAGAGAGATGGAGGATCTGCTTCACCACACCTTTTTTGTGAGAGTGGTATCAGTGGGAGAGTATGGTTGTACTGTAGTTGGTTTTCGTATGAAATTTAGTTGGGTTTCCTTCATTTGTCATAGTAGTCATAATAATAATGAAATAATAGTAATAATAATTAATTTTGTTTTGTTTGTAAAGGCCCCAACATGCATGCGTACATCGGCCTTGTTTCATCATTGTCATATTTGATGCTTTGCATCCTCCTGTGAACCCTTTGATGGGATGGTTGTGACAAGAACTGCTGCCAAGCTGGTTTGTTCTCATACAAATCTCAAAGTCAGTCTCATGCTTCTTTCTTTTTTTTTTTTTTCTATCTCTTTATTGTTTTAATCATTCATACCATGTAGCAGCCTTGCCCTTGTGACGTTATCCTCAGTCTTGCTTAATCTGTACTGTGCCGGGGAAAAAAAAAAAGACTGATGCCTCTCTATGCTGGCTGATTTTGGATTTTCTTCTTTCTGGCTAAATGGGCTTTATACATCAATATAAGATCCCTGGCACTAATAAAAGTACTCATTAAAGCCATATAGTTGGTTGAATTGAGTCAGGTTGGTGCCACTCTACCTCTGAAATCTTCGAGGTTACTGAGAGAACAGACTGGGTGTGAGCTTGTGAACTGATTTTGGATATTTTTTCTGGCTAAGTGGGCTTAATAATTAACATCAATATAAGATCAGTGATACTAATAAAAGTAATCGCTAAAGCCAGAAAGTTAGTTAAATCAAGTCAGATTGGTGCCACTCTACCTCTGAAATCTTCGAGGTTACTGAGAGAGCAGAGCATCTGTGAGCTTGTGAACCAATTTTGGATTTTTTCTGTGGGTAAATGGGCTTAATACATCAGTATAGGATCCCGGGCATTAATATAAGTAATCACCAAAGTCAGAAAGTAGGTTGAATTGAGTCAGGTTGGTGCCACTTGATCTCTGAAATCATTAAGGCTACAGACAGAGCAGAGCAGTTGTGAGCCTGCTAATACTCGCTTGCCTCCCATGATCCTAAACCAGTGTTGTAAGTGTAACGGAGAAATGTCTGAAGTTAGCGTCATATGATATTACCTTCCATTTAACCTCAGTTGCTTGCAATGACTTCTCAGTGCTGCAGGACATAGATCTACGTCACCGACATTTTTGAAGGGGACATAGATCTACGTCACTAGTGTAATACGGGTTAAAAAGACTTCTTTCATACCCTTTTGCTGTACATTCTCTGAGTTGGGTAGAATCCAGAGAGAGGAACAGGAATCATAAAAGTAGGTGAAGTATCAGTAGTGAACACCTAGTGAAAGTGACCATACACCCTTTCACTCATCAGCCTAGCCGTAAAAGTCTAAGCTGTGCCTCACAGACAGAAGCCACACACTGTATTATATTTGGTGGAAAGAAAAAAAACATGTGCTTCTCCACAGATCCTTCATCCATGTCGTTATTTCCCTCTCCAGCTTCCATACGTCACTTTTTTAAGACATTAAATTGTCATGTTAAGCCAGCTTCTTATCTATCCATGAATCCTTCCACCCACATTTTGCTCACTCACACATTCATTTCTCAACCCTAAGTATTTCCATTATCTCCTGTAACCATGCCATGTAAGCATAAAGTCGTCTTCTGTCTGACCAGGAGACAACCTTATTCCACATCTTTTATATATTCATTGGCTGCCTTGGATGGCAGCTCGCACAGGAAAAGAAAAAGTTCTGCTTCATACCCAAGGCCGCAGATAAGGTTTGGTAACAGCAAAACCTATCTATCAATCTATTGCCAGACGCCTCAATCCTGTTTGGGGTGGCCGCAAACAAATCGCCTCCAAGTTGCTCTGTCCCCCGCCATTTCACTGCCCTGCTTCCAACTCACACCCCCCTCTCTCATATACCTCTCCACCCCATCCCTCCATCTCATCCTTGGCCTCCCCCTCCCTCTTCCCCCCTCCACCTCACTCACATACACTCTCTTTGTCAGTCTTTCACCCTCCATCCTCTCCACATGGCCAAACCACCTCAGTGTGTTCCTCATAACGCTTCCTATCACATCCACATCCACACCACAACGCTCCTTTATATCCTCACTTGTCAGCCTGTCTCTCCATGTGACTCCACAGGCTCCTCTTAAATAACTCATTTCCACTGCTCTCACTCTTGACTTGTGTCCTAAGGCATTTAAAAAAAAAAACTTGCCCATCTCTTGTTGGTGGCATACTTGCAGTGGCAACATGGCACGCAATACAGTTGTTAATCTACTCGCAAATATTCGAAGATATGAACTGTTTTAAGAATCTTCTATTGAGTTATTTTTTTCAATAATAACTGCAAAATCCTGTACTGTATTAAAGTACTAAGGCTTCAAAAATGAACAAAACAGTAATTTACTTGAAATATTTCACTTGATGCAACACTGGTACTTGTACAGTAATCAGTTTTCACTTGGTTTCATAATATTTTCGGTTGATTTGTACATGCAGTATATGACTTCAAGCATTAGTTAATTTTTGTTTACTGAATCTGTCTCTGTTTGTTGTCAGATGCCTTAATCTCATAAGGCAGGGCTGTTCAACTGGCGGCCCCTGGGCCAAATCCAGCCCTTGAATCGTTTTTCATTGGCCCTTTGACAGGCTTGGAAGCATTCAAATAAACAAATAAACATAAAACAGAAAGTATTGCATTTCTTTTTATTTATGTGCTTAGCAGAAAATGTAAAAGCAAACTTTATATGATTTTTTCATTTCTTTCTATAATTATATAAGTGTTTAGATGGAGGAGAAAATGGAGCTAAAATATATGTATGGCCCTTCTATCAGTTTGAGTTTCATAATCCGGCCCTACTCCTGAAGTACTTGAATAGCCCTGCCTTAAAGGATGGCCACAAACGAATTCTCTCCACATTGTTCTGTCCTCTGCCATTTGGCTGTCCTCCTCTCAACTTACCCCCCTCCCACATATATCTTCATTCCATTGCAACATCTCATCCATGACCTCCGCCATCCTTCTCTCCCCCTTAACCTCAGTCACACAAACTCATCTAATCAATCTCTAATTCACCATCCTCTCCTTATGGCCCAACTGTCTCAAAGTATTTCTCTTAACACTTTCAGTCACATTAATATCAGCACCACAATACTCCTTTACTTCCTCATTTGACTGTCTGTCTCTCCATGTGACTCAAGATGCTTCTCTCTGACAACTCATTTCCATTGCTGTCACTCTTGATTTGCATCCTTCCAACTGGGTCCAAGCTTCACTGACACACAATACAATGGGGATCACAGTAGTGTCATGCTGCAACTTATTAAACTTCAGTGCTCACTTCCTTATTCCTTATCACTGCTTTCAGTGAACCATCAATCTTACTACCTTGTGGTACCCTTTCAAGCAGTTCCTCCTCTAGTTCAATCAACTCAACACATTACCTAGGTACCTAAGTACTTGAATACACTCACATTCTCCATTTCTTCATCATCCAGTCTCACTGTGCATTCTGTGACATCATTTCTCTCAGTGACCATAACTTTACCATTATCTACATTAACTTGTAGTTTTTGCCTTCTACAAACACTCCCGGACTCATTTTACTAAGTATACAGCTGACATTCATCTTCACCTAACAGCACAGTATCATCAGCAAACAACAGCACAGGAAGTTTGCACACCCTACCGTTCCCTTATTAGAGACACCCCAACATCCACTGCCCTACCTAGTATACCAGTATGTGTTATAACTCCATCCATATAAGAACTTTTGCTAACTTTTTAAATTATGAAAAAACTCGTGGAACCAATGAAGTTCATAAGTAGGATAGCAACTGTATCACTGTTTTTGACATCGGTGGGTGTTGTAAAACTGATATATTTATGCATGGCCTTGGACTTAAAAAATGTAAACATAAGCTTAAGTCTCCTTTCTTGTCCAACCCAGGCATTGCATGCAGTTTATACAGTATATTCCTTATCAGTCCCATTTCCACCTGTCTCACTCTTGATTCCAAACACTTTTCATACCAGTGCCTTGCACCCATACATTATTGTAGTTACTCACACACACACTAATGCAGTCCTCTTACAATCTTAATGTGAAGTTCTCCTTCCTTATAAAGGAGTTCATAGTACCAGCCACGTTTCTACGTCAAGTTACTGTACTTTCCTCTTTTCATGTTTCTCTCTCACTGTATTGTAGAAGAAAAGTACTTAAAATTTTTCATTGCATTTGGTACCAAGTATTTATAGAAACATCAAAGTGTACATAGCTTTCTCTCTCAGCAGTCATCACTTCCCTTGTATCAACATTAACTAAAGGTGTTGTCACACACAGACATTCACAAAGTGTGAAAAAGTCTCCAAAGATCCCATTTACTGTTACCAAGTAGCACAGAATTAATACATCATGTTTGACTTAGTCATTTCTTAACCAGTCATCACCACCATTACTCATGTTCATATCTCTTATTTTGAGCTGTCTTGCTCAAAAATCCATGTTTTTTTGCACGTAGTTTTCAGTAGCATAAATGCTCTAGTTTTCTTAACATGTCTGTAATCCTGCCTTTGTCACTTTATCATGCTGCTTCTTGATCCAAAAATCATAAATATCATATTGTTTTCTCACTTGTTATCTGGTGGGCTTATATTCTTTGAACACCAGTCAGGGTGATGTCATGTGTTACGTGTGGAGTGTCATACACATAGGTTTAAATATGCAAGAGGCAGCAAATATTTTTTAATTATTTATCATGTAATACCACTAGGCGTATAAGTCAGTTACCTCTCCTTAAAGATTCTTTATAATTTGGGACTGGCAGTTATCTCTACAAGATCTTTTTATAGTGCCTTTTTATGGCCAGTTTTGTATTTAAGTTTACAACACATTACATAAAATTGCTTGCTGAAGTTCCATTGTTACCTGTAAAGCTGGTTTCCAGTTTCCACAAGTTTACAGTACCACTTGTGTGGAAATTCATGGTATTTTGAGACACATATCTGACTTATAACAAGGACTGCCCCTACCAACTCTCATGCTTTCTCCACTGTGTGTGGTATTGCATATACAGTGTTTGGCTCCATAGAAAGTTCTTTTTCTTTTCCAGTACCCTCTCATCTTCCACATCTTGGCATGTTGTTCGTATAATTTTAATCTAAACTGTTGTGACATACTGTACACATATACTGTGATTCATTAGACACTCTGTATGTGGCCTCAAAGCTTGAGAACTATGTCAAAGAAAATTCTTTAAAATAAGAACAAACAAGAAGCAGTGAATTTTAAAAATAATCAGAAATTCATGAAGCTAGTTATGTGAAGGCATGTCATTTGATGTCAGATAATACCATACTTTATGTTGCCAGTGGGAATTGCCCATACGTGTCTCCTCAAATTCCGTCTTTTATGTCTGTTGTTGACGGTGTAATTTAGACAGCTTTGTTTAATGATCCATTGATGTGTGCTAGCTACTTCTTTGATTTGCACATTCTTTTACCTGTGGTATGTTTAATTTATATCTTACAAGAAAGTTAGTTGGGCAGTTTTAATGCAGTCCATTTTTATGTGATCGGTATATACTGCATTTAGATAATCTGGCCTGAGCAGTGTTTGATGCCAAGCCATTATAGTAGCATTATGAATTTATGTATAGCCTGGTGTAATTGAAAGTACTGTACTATATTGCATCAGAGACATTCTTGCACTGCGGCATGATTTTTTTTTTTTTTCCTTCAAACTTTTTATTAAGCAGTAATATGTGAAATACTTCAACTGAGTTGTACTGTTAGCTATCATACCTGCATGTATCTGTGGGCGTAGAGTTCTACTCCGTCCTTGAACCAAGTTATCTGAGGGAGAGGTGAACCTCGAGCCACACACAAGAACACAATCTTGTGGCCCAGCACATACTGGTAGTTGAAATGAGATGACTTTGTAATCTTTGCACCCTGAAATAATGCAAACAAAGTCTGTATTATCTTTCTGAACCTTGGCATACTGTTTAGTTCATTCTGTTTGCTGCTATCGCATGACCAACGGACATTTCTCCTGAATGACAAAATAATCAGAAGAAATCAGAATAAAAGCTGATTGTATAATTTGTGTGGGAAGAATTTAGCCGAGATAATTTTCAGGCCTTTACCTAACATCTACTGAATCCTGAGTGTGTCCGTTGTCTGGGAAAGTGTTATTATGCCTGCTCTAACCATTGGATATAAACCTGCACGGGCCCAATCCGATTGGAGCACCTTAATTACCCACTAAACCACCAGGCACCATAATTTGGCTATATGGTTACCAATCAGTGTACAGTAGAACTGGAGTTAAATGCCTAATATGTTAACGTGGTGTGCCACGTGTCTGGAAACTGTTTATCTAGGGTCTTGTAACCCATTATCATAAAGCTATTGTGTTGACCTTATCTCTAGCCTGGCCTTCACTTTCCCTCTTAAAACCATATTTGACACAACTTTCCATCTTATATGTTTTAAAGAAATACCCTACCATACATAGGAAAAACAGATAATAAGCTAGTCTCGTTTATAGAATTTAAAGCTACAGATAATGACTTAAACTTGACAGATGATGTGGACTGGTGTGGTGATGATGAGAGGGGAGGGGAGATCCAAGACTTGAGGAGTTGAGGCTGGAACAGTCTTTTGATTCTTCAACAAAAGTGATAGGAGGTAGTTTAGAACCCTCAGTCACTGAAGTTGTCATCTGAGGAGTCATGTGACAGTGTTTGGTACATCACATGTTGCTTGTGGGGATGGGGTGTGTGGAGCAAGGTGTGATAGTGGCAAATGGTACGGCATAAAGCGATAGGCTGCTGAAGCTGGCTGTTAATTCTGCAGTAAAGCTCAGTCTTTACTCATGCCACGGGTTGCTCCATCCCACTGTTAAGGTCCTTGAAGCAGTCGATGTTGTACATGTTCAGCTTCATATCTTTCATCTTTTTGGTGAGTTTGAGGAATCTGCTCAGCTTCTGCTGGGTCAGCATGTGTGATGTTGATGTTGCTGGCTGTTACATATCCTTAGTTCCCTGGGGTGCCTTTTCCAAATAGTCTACCACAGATAAGTTTCTTGACTGTCATTTCTAGCCCTAGCTCAAGTCTTCACCTGTCAGCAAAATCTTCTCCTGCATGTGCATTGGCAACTTCAGTGGCAGCATAGAATGCATCAAGGATGGGAGTCAGAGATACTATGGGGTAAATATGCAGTAAATGGAAGTGCACAGGCAACTTAGTGGCAGGAAATACATCAAGGATGGGAGTCAGAGATACTTTGGGGTAAACATGTGGTAGGGAATTTTGCCACCCATGCTTGATCATCTTGTCTGTAACATCGTCCCAGGAGTAGACAATATACTTTAGGGTGTTCCTGATGCTGAAGTGGTGCCAGAGTGCTTGAATTAGTTTCTCTTTATTGGACATCTTTCCACCTGTATCATTACCAGGTTGATCTCGACACTCCCCCGATCTTTTTTCTCCAAGCCCTCCAGTACCCCCACCCCCAAGCTCCATTCCCCATCTGTCACCTTGAAGAGCTGTTCCGATTTTTTTTTTTTATATAGAGCTCGTTGGAACAAGAAATGATCCCTTGGGCAAGTAGCTGGATTGTAGATGTGGTTTAGATCTAGTATTTGGTGGCAGGAATGGGACTTCACCGGATGAATGGCAGTCAACAAAGTACACCAGATGACTAGGACAATTACCATATTCAGTTTAAGGACCACATTGAAGACAAGGTTTTTCCTTTTGCACTGGGTCTTAGTTGTTGGCACAAAGATGTCGTCAGGTAATCGCATGATAACAATAGCTGTAGCCAATCCAAATGCATTGTGGTCCCAGTGGATATGCAGCTGCTGCTGGTTCACCCCCACAAGTGTCCTAGGACAGGTGAAGTGATATACCATTGGAGCTTTATCTGGCAGTCACCAGTGGCATTTATGGCGTACAGTTGATTGAGACATTCCGTACTTGCTTTGTAGCTGGACATCCTCATTTCCTCCTGTGTAAGGTTGGTGGAGGAAGGCTGTCTTTTCTAAATATTAAGCTTGTCTTATTCATTTTGAAAATTAGTTGCTTTCTCTTATCACCATTCATAGCACAAGAGGAAGGGAGGCTGTTGCTTCAGCATCCACACTTGCTGCCTCACCGTGTAGGCATCCATAGTGAAACCCACGTTTTCACAAATATCTACCGAACCATCCCTTTCTAGTATGGAATGGCATGAATTTTCCATCTGAATGATTCTGGATACTTTTGCAGAAGTATCCTTGATCTTATTGCATTTAATGGTGATGTCAACAGGCACTGGCAGTTTATGTTTGGACTGGGCACAATCAAACTTCATTAGAATTTTCTGATTTCAACAGCACATTATCTGTCATAACACTTCTGGCCTGATTATTTGCCTGATTATTTCACTGGTATGAAAGACATAATGCTTGCTTTACTTTCGAGCAGTTTTTCCTCACTGAACTCATTGTGGGCTCATCGACACCAGAAGCACAAGCCATGTACTTGGCCTTTCCATGGTTGTCTGTACAGTACACCATAACATCTGCTTTTTTGTGACCGAGGTCAAAGTGCAGGTCCTATTACTGCCTGCAGGTCAGGACATGCAACCAAATGTTGTAGCACCTGATCACTGATCACATGAGATTTTCTGTGTGGTGAGGCCCTGCACAAGATGTCCCACTTGCTTGGGATGACTGAAGAGAGTTAGTGTGATACACAGTGGGAGGGGCTTGTGTGCAGCAATGTTACTGTACTTTCATGGGATTTTAAAAACACTTGGAGGTTTTCTGCCAAGATTAATTAGCACACATGGGGATGGCACCTTGTAAATAAAAAATGGCTTATGACTGGGTCAGCTCTGTATCTGAAAGATGAATATCTCTGGACTGCATACAGTATCTTGTGGGGTGACTTTAATTTAGTTAAAAAAAAAAAAAGAAAAAAAAAAAAAAAAAAAAACAGTCATAGAGGGATAGTAGTAGCTGTTGACCAGACCTGTCCATAATGCTGTGGTGTGGCATGGAGTATGGTTCTAATCAGTTGATTATTCTCTGAGATTGCCTGGTGTAAAAAATTGGGACTTTTCTGGATATTTTGGATGTCGCCAAATTATCCATGGAGAGCCAGAGCCACCAAACTTGGTGGACCTGTAGACTGTGATGACCTAAGGTGACATAAACAAGATCAGTGACCTTGACCTCAAGGTTCTTTTATAACTCGGCTTGTAATAGGCAGTGGCTGTGGGAAGCGTTTCTCTATCAAAATTGTCCTTGGACATTTTTATGGTGTTCTAGTTATTATCATTATTATTGTTTATATTTTTTTCTTGATTTTTTTCCCCCTGTACATGCATGCTTGAGGAAAGGGAGAGTAGACAGATAACATAGTAGGTTGGTGTATCCAGCATCCGTAGCTGGATTGACTTTTTTTTTTTTTTTTTTTTTTTTTTTTTTTGAGAACTTAGAATGGAAGTTAATTAGAGGCAGTAAAGACGTACCAGATGATAATTGTATACAGCAACACAGATTACATGTTGCTGAAATAATGTGTGGTTGAGAAAAAAAAACATGTATTATATGCTAAGGAGGAGTGTGTGGAAGTTGAAAAAAGAGTTCCAGTGAGGGGAGCTTTTAATGCAGAGATGTGTAGTTGGATGACAGTATACTGTGCCACAACTGGTGTTGGTGATTAGCAGTATGTTTCTGTACATTTTGCTTTGTTTTTTGTTGGCCTGAAGAAAGCTTTTGATTAGGTACATATAAAGGTTGTACAGGGATCAGTGAGGAAGTTGGATTTTGAAGAGTGGATTGTTGTAGTAGCTATCAGGCACAGTTACCCAAACAAGAGTGAATGATGGCCTTTGTGATGAATATTGATGGATTGACAGTGTGCATCACACATATGTTGTGAACCCTTTGCTGTTTGTGATGCTGCTTGAGGTACTATTGAGGGACTTTTGAACTTTTCTCCTTGGATATTATTGTGTGCTGATAGCTTTTGTGTTACTTTGCTGAAAATGGGAGGAAAGCCATAGGTTTAGAAGTTAGAGAGAAGGAATGGAATCCAAGGGGCTGATAGTTAATGTTGGATGAAATGAAGATGATGAATACTTGAATGGGTGATAGTGTGATTTTTGTGGAAGATATAAGGCCAAATGCTGTGTGTTGCCTGGTTTTTGGGAGTAATTTGTTTCTGTGTAGTGTTTGAGGCAAAAGTTACAAATTTAGTACAGCGACTTGATAGATGTGTTTAGAGTTTGTAGAAGATTTCTGTTTTTTTTTTTTTTTTTTTTTTTTTATGCGAGGAAGAAGGAACCAAAGGCTGTGGCCCGCAGTAACAGTTCCTTCCAAGAGAAAAACAAAATACAATAGAGAGCCAAATTCAAGATCCGATCATTTTGAGATGCCTGGACACACTGCGTTTGAAAGACTGGAGATCATAGGCAGCAGGAAATACAGACAGAGGGAGACAGTTCCAGAGCTGACCTGTTGCATAAATGAAAGACTGGGAGTAACGGTTAACTCTTGCATTAGAGAGTTGGACAGAAAAGGGATGAGAGTTTGCTGCCAGACGGTTGCTACGCGCCCGTCGTAGAGGTGGAGGAATGCAAGCAGACAGTTCAGAGGAGCAGTGACCATTAAAGTAGCGATAGAAAAGAGATAAAGATGCAACAGTGCGGCGAAGAGGCAGAGGTTGAAGGGAGTCAGTAAGAGGAGGAGAGTTAATGAGACGAAAAGCCTTTGACTCCACCCTATTGAGAAGAGCTGTATGTGGGGAGCCTCCCCACACATGAGAGTTGTACTCCACACAGGGGCGGATAAAACCTCTGTATAGAGTCAACAATTGTGCAGGGGTAAAGAAAGAGCGGAGTCGGCTTAGCACACCCAATCTCTTGGAAGCAGATTTTACAAGAGATGTAATATGATCTTTCCAAGATAAGTCCTGAGTAAATGAAACCCCAAGCATGTTCAAGGATGATGTAGGATTAAGCTGAACATTATCAAACATCAATGGGTATACCTGTGGAAGATTTTGTCGGGTTGATAGGTGTAAGAACTGAGTCTTAGATGCATTAAAGACAACCATATTGTTTTGACCCCAGTCAGCGATACGAGCCAAGTCAGACATTAGGTGTGCCATAGCCTCATCCCTTGTTTCTTGAAGTAACTGTTGAGATGGGCGTTGCGGGAACCGAATGGAAAGGTGAAGGGTGGAGTCATCAGCATATGAGTGGATAGGGTTAGATGTACAGCTTAGAAGATCATTGATGAATAAAAGGAAGAGAGTTGGTGATAGGACAGAGCCCTGAGGAACACCACTGTTGATAGATCTAGGAGAAGAACGATGGCCGTCTACAACAGCGGCTATAGAACGACCAGAAAGGAAGCTAGCGATGAAGGCACAGATAGAAGGATAGAAACCGTAGGAGGGCAGTTTGGAAATTAAAGATTTATGCCAGACTCGATCGAAAGCCTTTGAGATGTCAAGTGCAATGGCAAAGCTTTCGCCAAAGTCCCAAAAGGAGGATGACCAGGAGTCTGAAAGGTAGGTGAGAAGATCACCAGTGGAGCGTCCCTGACGGAACCCATACTGACGATCGGAAAGAAGGTTGTGATAGGAAAGATGCCTTAAAATTTTTCTATTAAGAATTGACTCGAAAACTTTTGAAATACAGGACGTTAAAGCAATTGGACGATAGTTGGAGGGTTGGGAGTGGTCACCCTTCTTTGGGACTGGCTGAATGAGAGCAAACTTCCAGCAAGAAGGAAAGGTACAAGTTGACAGACAAAGGCGAAAGAGTTTGCCTAGGCAGGGTGTAAGCACAGAAGCACAGTTCTTGAGAACAACAGGAGGGACCCCATCAGGCCCATATGCCTTGTTAGTACTGAGGCCAGTGATGGCAGAAAATACATCAACTGAAGAAATTTTAATGTCAGCCATGAGGAAGTCAGAGGGGGAAGTGATGGAGGAACAGCACCGGAATCGTCTAAGGTGGAATTGGAGGAGAAAGTCTGTGCGAAGAGATCTGCTTTATCAGTAGAAGAAATAGCTACAGAACCATCAGAGTAGAAAAGAGGAGGGAAGGATGATGAGGTAAAGTTGTTAGAAAGATTTTTGGCAAGGTGCCAGAAGGAGCGGGAAGAATTCGAGTTGGAGAGTTGAGAGCATTTAGTATGGATGAAATTATTTTTAGTAGAGCGAAGAACAGACTTAGCACGATTCCAGGCAGAAACGTAAAGATGATGTGATTCAGGGGTGGGTTGGCTCCAGTACCTTTTGTAGGCCCTCTCCTTGTTGCGGACAGCATTAGAACAAGCGTGATTAAACCAAGGCTTTCTTGCGTTAGTCAAAGGATATGAGAAAGGAATGTATGCTTCCATGCCCGAGAGAATAACCTCCGTAATGCGCGAGGCACACTCAGATGGCTCCCGGCCATGGAAGCAATAATCATTCCAGGGAAAATCAAAGAAGTACTGCCTGAGGGCCTCCCAGTTCGCGGCTCCAAAATGCCACAGACGACGTTTCCCTGGAGGGTCCACAGGCCGTACCGGAGTGATAGGACAGGTTAAGGTAATAAGGTTGTGATCGGAGGAGCCCAACGGAGAGAAAAGATTAACAGAGTAAGCAGAAGGATTAGTTGTGAGGAAGAGGTCAAGTATGTTGGAGCTCTCTCCAAGGCGGTCAGGGATTCGGGTAGGGTGCTGTACAAGCTGCTCTAGGTCATTAAGGATAGAAAAGATGTAGGCTTGTTCACCAGGTGGATCCGTGAAAGGAGAGGAGAGCCAAAGGTGGTGGTGAACATTGAAATCTCCAAGAATGGAGATTTCAGAGAAAGGAGAAATGGACAGAATGTGTTCCATCGTAGAAGTAAGATAGTCGAAGAATTTTTGATAGTCAGTAGAATTAGGGGATAAGTAAACAGCACAGATATATTTAGTCAGAGAATGACAGGAAAGCCGAAGCCAGAGTGTGGAGAATTCAGAAGAATCAAGTTCAGGAACACGAGAGCAAGATAAGTCGTTGCATATGTATACACAACAGCCACCTTTGGCTTTGAAATGAGTATAGAGAAAGTAGGAGGATACAGAAAAGGGTTTGCTGTCGGTTGCCTCAGACAGCTGAGTCTCCGTCAGAAAAAGAAGGTGAGGTTTAGAGGAGGAGAGGTGGTGCTCAACAGAGCGAAAGTTAGATGAAAGGCCGCGAATGTTGCAGAAATGAAGAAGAAGAGAGTCAGACAGTGGTTCCAGGCACCTCGAGTCGTCACCGGGATCTAGTCTTTGTTGTGGTGGTACCTGAAACTTGCATCTTTGCTAAGGTTGGAAGTGGATAGAAGAAGTTTAGCAAACTTTTACTTTTTGACATCGAAGGGACTCTTCCTTCACAAAAAAGGAAACTTATATACTGTGAGTTTCAGTGGAGCTTGTGCAGTAAATGAAGAGAATGTCCTTAGATTTGAGTGTACAGAGATGAGGATGGCTGTATGGATGTGCAGTGCTTCGCTGAGCAACAGCTGCATGTGACCAGCCAAGAGGTTGGTTATGTGATATGTAAGGGTAGAATTAGGATATGGAGAGAATGAAGAATAAATGTTCGGTGAAGAGGTCTAGGAGTGTGACGAGGGGGTTTGAGTACCAAGAGTTAGATCAGAGGAGGTGCTGCATCATGACCTTATGGTGAGGTCTAGGAGTGTGATGAGGAGGTTTAAGTACCAAGAGTTAGATCAGAGGAGGTGCTGCATCATGACCTTATGATTAGGATATTAAATATACAAGCTGCCCATTTTTGCTTCATGGAGAGCTATCATCATGTGAAGAAAACTAGTGTAGTTTTTTTTTTTAATGAATCTGTGTTGTTGAGTGAAGACGAAGGGGAGCTGCAGGGCTTGGTGGATGAGTTTGAGAGAGTGTGTAAGAAACGGAACCTAAAGGTGAATGTAGGGAAGAGTAAAGTGATGGTCTTTGAGAGAGGTGAAGTTAGTGAATGTACAGCGAGGTTGGATGGTGAGGAATTGGAAAATGTGAGTACATTTAAGTACTTGGGTAGTGTGATGAGTAAGGATGGAGGTTTGGAGGGTGAAGTGCTTGAAAGGGTACAGCAGGGAAGAAAGGTTGCTGGTTCTTTGAAAGCAGTGATAAGAAACAGGGAAGTGAGCATGGAAGTGAAAAAGTTACTACATGACAGTATTGTGATACCAACTCTAACGTACGGAAGTGAAGCTTGGACATTGTTGGAAGGACACAAGAGTGAGAGCAGTGGAAATGAGTTATTTAAGAGGAGCCTGTGGAGTCACGTGGAGAGACAGGCTGACGAATGAGGATATAAAGGAGCGTTGTGGTGTGGATGTGGATGTGATAGGAAGCGTTATGAGGAACACACTGAGGTGGTTTGGCCATGTGGAGTGGATGGAGGGTGAAAGACTGACGAAGAGAGTGTATGTGAGTGAGGTGGAGGGGGGAAGAGGGAGGGGGAGGCCGAGGATGAGATGGAGGGATGGGGTGGGGAGGTATATGAGAGAGGGGGGTTTGAGTTGGGAGCAGGGCAGTGAAATGGCGGGGGACAGGGCGACTTGGAGGCGATTTGTTTGTGGCCACCCCAAACGGGATTGAGGCGTCTGGCAATAGATAGATAGATAGATAGAATCTGGCTGTGGGCATATGTGTATCAGCCCTTTCCCCAAAACCCAACAGTCATCTCACAAACCATACGCAGTACGGTACCTCCACGTGTCACCACTTTAGTGTTAACACCCACCATTCATATTGACTGCATGATAGAGCCGTCTCATACAGGACTTGTGTACTATACTGGTATTTGTGGGGGGAGGGGAGATAGGTCTGATGGTAGGTCAGCAAAGTGTACTTAAGTGAAAATCAGATCCTTAAACTGTTCCGTGCCCCAGCAGGTAAACATATACAGTAGAACCTCGGTCCTCGAACACAATCCATTCTGGAAGGCTGTTCCAGGACCGAATTGGTCGATGACCGAACTAATTTTCCCCATAAGAAATAATGTAAATCATTTTAATCCGTTCCAAGACCCCAGATGCTTACCTATTTAAGTTTCAGCACTGGTACCAGTGCTTTCCTTTACGAGGTGACTGTATATTTCTCTTGCCTTTTCACAAATTATATACTCATTAACACTGTCTCCTGCTAACTGTTTCTCATTTATGAAGATAAGCAATATTTTTTCCACTTCTTCAATTATTTTCCACACTACTTTCCTCTTTTCACTGCCAGTAGCCATACTGGATGAACTTGCTTTCTTTGGAGCCATTATTAGGGGCTAATACTGCACTGAATCAAGAAAAATGTGAAGCAAAGCAGGACGACCATGTTGACAAACAACAAAGGTGGACGCGTGACTGTCGGTCGGCCAGCTTCCCTTCGTTTGGCTACGTTCAGGTTGGTCGAGGTCCGATATTTTGGTCGACCTCTGGAGCAAAAATTTCTTGAATTGTTTGGTCGAGGTCCGATTTGTTCAACATGTGAGACGTTCGAGGACCGAGGTTCCACTGTACAAGGTGATAAATGAGTGGAATGAACAGAATGTAGATCCAGTTTTATATCGTGGGAGAAGTGTGTCAGTTTGATGGCTACTTTAGATTAAGAACAAAGCCAGTCATATCTTACTATGAACTGTGAAATGTGAGGCTTACCTTTGGATTGGTGTAATACTCCTTAGCTTCAACTGATGGATAAGTTCCTGTGATGGGCTTGAAGTCCTTGCGACCCTTGTAGCGTCCTGATAGTGCACCCCTCTTGCCTGTGCCGATGGTCTGTGTCCCAACCAACATCCCCACCATGGCCACCAATAGTACTGTCCTCAGCCATGTTGCATTCTCTTGCATCTTGGTGTTACCTTATTGGTGAATGAGAGGGAAGAATTAAGTAAAACAGTAACAACCAAGTCCATTAAGGTGCGAGGTCTGAGACTTTTCTGCTGTAGTGGAGAACATTTAAATATTGCCGACTGACCCATACTCTTTATAGCATTATATATGTGATTAGGAATCACAAAATAAAATTGCCTGGGAATAACTATTATAACATGATAACATACCTAAGTGCACGTGCCATTGAAAAGGTTATCCAGTCCTCAAGTTATATGCTTCTCTGCATTCATTACTACTTTCTGTCCTTCATTCCACCACCTGTTACCAACTCTGCCTACCAAGTTAGAAGTGCTGTATCATAGACACTTGTTCAAACTGTGCATTCCATATGAGAAATTATCAATTCCTGATTGTCCTGTATTGCCTGTCAGTATGTTTGTCTGTTGGTTTTATGTGTTATTGAACCCCTTTCCCCAGAAAACACGCACGCACGCAGGCACCCACTCACACACGGATGCACCCAAGCACGCACGCACGCACGCGTGCACACACACACACACACACACACACACACACACACACACACACACACACACACACACACACACACACACACGGACTGAAGGGAATAATCTAAAAAATATCGTTTGGCGGTTAGGAGGAATTCAGTTTAACTCCCTGGATTCGTTGATATATTTCATGATTTTATTCTTGCTGTGTTCAGACGATTTTATTCAGCCTTGTAAATCTTGTGTAATTAAGGGGTGACTTAAGTTTGTATGTATTCTCTCCCTTTCAAAGTCTCTCCAAAGCTGAATAAAATCGTCTAGAGGTTGCGGAAATACAGCAACACACCACGTCGTTGGAGTGAAGAATTTAAAAAAGCTTAATCTAATTTTTTTGTAACAGAAAATGAACATAGGAAGGAAAAGCAAATAAAAAAAAGTCCATACACCAGATAACAAGTGTCCTCCATTCATAAAAAATCTAGCACTTGGACTTGAACTGCTGTAGATTTAAGTTTGGGGGTGTTCATGCACACTGATTCTGTATTTTTAAGTACGAGTGTTATTTGTTAAACTAGATAAGCGTCATGTACACTCTGTTCGCTCCAGCTAGGCGTGAAAATTGCTGTCTGTTTTTCATGAATATTGAGCCGCAGCAACAGATTAACACTAGAGTATGGTGCTAGCTGCAAAATTTCTGTGAGAATAATGTTGAGCCATAGCACTGTCTTGTGGCACAGATCTACGGGAAATAAGCTGTAAAAGGATTAATATTTCTGTGTAATTGACGTGAATGACATAGTAACACACACACACACACACACACACACACACACACACACACACACACACACACACACACACACACACACACACACATCATAGTAAAGTGTTAATGGAGAAAACATGTAGTAACTTGAGGATGGGATAGCAGTCTTGGGTTGAATAAATTTTTATAATAGCAAGAATATAGATGGCGTTCTCGGGCTGAAAGGGTTAACGAAGAGGAAAATCCGTATCTTTTAATGACGTAAGAGACCACAGTCCCCATAGCAAGATAATTTGTACCATTTTCACCTAATGGAACTGGACCACTATCACAACTTGAAGCTAAGTCGTGGTTATATGAAAATTGATGAGCCTGAGTTATGAGGAAAGGCAGAGTCTCCTTGGTTACTAGTCAGATCCACCCTCCAGTCTGAATTAGCATATGATGTATGATTGAGTCTCCTTGGTTACTAGTCAGATCCACCCTCCAGTCTGAATTAGCATGAGTTATGATGTAAGATTGAGTCTTCTTGGTTACTAGTCAAATCCACCCTCCAGTCTGACAACGTCTAGTCATGAAATGAGCTGAAAAAGGTTTGGGATCTCGATCAGGTTAGAACAAAAACACTGCTAATGGGGCAATATGTGCTAAGGTAAGAATAGTACAGGACTAGCCTGTACAGTACTTCCTGACACCAAGCAGTCCCTTCTTCCTCACACCAAGCAGTTCTCTTCAGGTTAGCTAGAACGTATCGAACGGAAGGGTTAGTTTAGGATTCATTCATTCACTACTAGAGTGTTCCCTTAAGCAGAACAAAATCTTCGGGAGAGGGCAAGAATAGTTCGGTAAAATAAGTCACTTAATTGAAGGTGTTTAGGAAGGTGCATAGAGTTCAGAGATGGCTAGAATAGATCAGTTTAATAAATCACTTAATTGAAGGTGTTTAGGAAGGTGCAGCATGTTCAGAAATGATAAGAACAGATCAGTAAAATAAATCACTTAATTGAAGGTATGTACGAAGTAGCATCATGGTCAGAGATTGCAAGAATAGATCAGTGAAATAAATCGCTTAATTGAAGGTGTTTAGGAAGGTGCATGGTGTTCGGAGATAGCAAGAATAGATCAGTAAAATAAATCGCTTAATTGAAGGTGCTTAGGAGGGTGCATAATCAGTAAAATAAAAGGTAAACCCCGTTTGTTACCTCCATATGATTTTATTTGTCTTAAGGGTTACCTTTTGTAGTAAAGGGCCAGTTCAAGCAGTAACTAAGAAAGGCTGTAGTAAAGGAGGGATGTAAAGTAGTGTGTGTGTGTGTGTGTGTGTGTGTGTGTGTGTGTGTGTGTGTGTGTGTGTGTGTGCGTGCGTGCGTGCGTGCGTGCGTGCTTGCTGGAGTGAATAAAGCGAATACATTCATTTGGCCTACGTAAATATTCGTGTGTGTCGATCTCCAGCTTTTTTTTCCAGCAAACAGTCTTTCTTTAGCAAGCCTGACCCAGCCCCACAACACAAGACACTGGGGTGGGTTACAAGAGGTGGAAAAGTGGGTATCAGGAGACATATACTGAACGGAAAAAAAAAAGTGAAAAACAAATTATCTGTTCACTTAAACGCCATAAAACTGCCATCTCTCCTTATTGAATTTTGAACCGTAACGTCAGATTAAACAGAAGTTGGCGCTAGTCACAAAGAAGTGCTGTGACTAAGATACGGAGCGGTAGTATTGTTTTAGTTTGCTGCTGAGCCATGGGAAATAAGCTTCAAAAGGACGAAAGCCTCCACCACGTAAAAAATGAACTCCAGTGTTTCGTTTTCCTTTCCTACTAACATGTGCGTGTGAGCGAGCGAGCAGAAAGGCATAGCTGGATGGGTTATAGGGGGAGACCAGGTACGCAGAGGAAAGCTGAATGATTGAAAAGATGAGTGTTTGCATTTCCAACGCATGTGTAGCGTAATCTTTTCATATACAGTGAAGTTGTTTAAGGAGGGTACCAGAGGAGATGTAGGTTGGAGTGATGGGGTTGAATGGGTGGGATTTAAGGTATGGACTCGTATGCAGAGGGAAAATAAATGACAGGAAAAAGGTGGGTTCACGTTCCAAAGCATCTCTGTAATATTTCGTCTGCAGTAACGTTGTGTAGGAGGGTAGGAGAGGGCGGTATAGGCTGGAGTGAGGGGCTGGGAGCTTACGTAAATGGAAAATGAATGGTAGAAAATATAGTGTTTACATTTGCAACGGATCTGCGGCGTATCTTTTCGTGTACAGTAACGTTATTTGTGTAGGGAGGGTAGGAGAGGGCGGTATAGGATGGAGTGATGGGGTGGGTTACATGAGGTGGGCCGGTAGTGGGCACTTGACTGGGGCAGCACCGGTGGCCACTCAACACTATCACTTCCCTCTCACCACGGGGGGTACACACACACACACACACACACACACACACACACACACACACACACACACACACACACACACACACACACATACACACACACACACGAGCCGATATAATACACTACTAACCTTCTCCAGTAGTCTCAACACAAACCATCTCTCCAAAGCTTTTAAAAGTCTCTCCATTAATCCCTAAAAAGTCTCCCATAACGCTGAATAAGATAGTGTACCAGAAGAGAGAGAGAGAGAGAGAGAGAGAGAGAGAGAGAGAGAGAGAGAGGGCAATAATGTACGGAAGAAAAAGTTGATCGTCACTTCGAAAAGAAATATTTTCAGGAACTCCTTTTAGCTTTCCGTGGGTGCTAAAATGGGACGCCTTCATGTGGTGCCACCAATACGCGGCACAGCTGGTTATTCAGATGGAGCTTGGGCACTACTTCCTTATCTCAAAGGGAAGATACTGGACTGTAGGAGGGCAGAGTAAGCCTGCAGTTCACCGGGTTCACGTTTCAGATGAGCCTTGTGTCAATAGTAACAGCAGCAGCCCGTCCGTTCGTTAGTAGTAGTAGTAGTAATAGTAGTAGTAGTAGTAGTAAGTTGTATTTTATCACCATGGGCTTGGATTGATAAACGAACTATCAATCCTAAGGTGAACAATTTTAAAACTTACGTATTACCCTGAAAGGTGTGTTAGGCTCCGAGGTTAGCATTGCTGTGTTTCATAAGTTGACGCTCGCTGTTTTGTATTTACCGTAATGTAATGTCTATATCTGTCCGTAAGATTTCGCAGGATGCCCAAAGAGACACGGGATGATTGGACGCACGTTAAGATTCGTTTTTGCAACAATAATAATAGTAATAATAATAATAAATAATAATAAAAATCATCATCATCATCATCCATCCCTCCATCCATCCCTCCCACCCTCCATCCAGGCATCATCCAAACATAATAATAATAATAATAATAATAATAATAATAATAATAGCAATAAGGGAAGGCGTAGCACTTCCGGTGTCCTAAGAAAAACTAAATCATATCTACAAGGATGTGGTGTGGCTCTTGATATAATTAGGATATCATTAGGTGGAAAAAAAAAAAAGATGATGTTGATGGTGATAATAACGATGATGATGATTTGTGTTGTGACTGTTTCTGTTAATTTTTCCGTGTTTGTGGTGTGTGGCGGGAACTCGGAGTAGAATTTAAAGTTTTCTATGCAGTGATCTCGTTTTCTTTAAGTTCATGCGAGCACAAACGACGATATTGACTCTCTGATTTAGATGACGTTTTGATTTTTCTTGCTGTCTCCAGACGATTTTACTGAACTTTGGAAAAGCCTGTCGTGTTAGAGGGGTTAGTGGAGGGTTTATCTAACTCCCCCGATTCAAAATGCCTCCTCAGCTGAATAAAAGCGTCTGAAAGTAGAAAGAATATGTAGGAAAATGCGGCATTGGGGTGACTGATTAATTTCTAGCAGGATCTTTCGTTGGGAAGGGAATAGAGCCGGTCCATGGAGAGAGGGAGAGAGAGAGAGAGAGAGAGAGAGAGAGAGAACAAATTAACGTCAGGTCAGAGTGAATTGAGTATTGTTTTCATTGAGAGAGAGAGAGAGCGCAAATTTACGCCAAGTCGAAGTGGAGAGAGCATAGTTGCCATTGAGAGAGAGGGAGAGAGAGAGAGAGAGAGCGCAAATTTACACCAAGTCGAAGTGGAGAGAGCATAGTTGCCATTGAGAGAGAGAAAGAGAGAAAATTTACGTCAGGTCAGAGTGAAGAGAATATAGTTGCCATTGAGAGAGAGAGAGAGCAAATTTAGGCCAGGTCAAAATGAAGAGAGTGTAGTTGCCAGGAGTCATATTCTCATTAGCGTGATAAAAAATTCTTAAGAAGGACGGAAAATTTGATCATAAGTTAGTTCTGCCACATTGTCAGTTTTTGGCAAGGAAGAAGAGGGCAGAATCTTAGCATGTTCCTTGGCCTTCGTGGATTAAATTGATTCTTAATTTTGTCGGGGAAAGAAGAGTGGAGAATATTCCCATTTCCCTCTCTTGGATTTAATAGATTCCGTATTAAATCTGTCAAGGAAAGAGGAGTGAAAAAATCCTCTTATCCCTGTGTTTTTCTTGAATTTAAACGAATAGTATTGAAATTTGTCAAGGAAAGAAGAGTGAAAAAGATCTCCATATTTCTGTGTTTTGAATTTAAACGAGTAGGAATGAAACCTGTCAAGGAAAGAAGAGTATAGCCTTGAATATTTCCATTTCCCTTTTTTTCTTGGATTAAATTGATTCCTTATTAAATCTGTCAATGAAAGAAGAGTGAAAAAGATCCCCTTATCCCTGTGTTTTTCTTGAATTTAAACGAGTAGGAATGAAACTTGTCAAGGAAAGAAAAATGTGGAATCTCCCTATTTTTGTTTTTTCTTGGAGTAAAACGAATAGTAATGAAACTTGTCAGGGAAAAAAGATGTAGAATATCCCTTTATCCCTGAGTTTTTCTTGAATTAAAACGATATTATAGAAATTTGTCAAGGAAAGAAGAGTGGAGAATATTCCCATTTCCTTTTTTTCTTGGATTAAATTGTTTCTTTATTTCGTCAAGGAAAGAAAAATGCAGAATTATCCTATGTCTGTTTACATTTGTTCTTCGTGGGTATGAAAAGATTTTTTTTTAACAAGGAAAGATGAATGCAAAAATTTCTTCTCATAATTATTCCTACATAAAAAAAAAAATATATATCGATATTTTTTGGTAAGGAAAGAGTTCAGAATCTTCCCATTTCCCATATATCTCGTCGATTGAGGAAGCTCCCTAACACCTTTTCCCAAGCGATTTATTTTGTTTATTACACCGTACTGTCCTCTTTTGTGTTACATAAAATCCTTCTAATATCGCGATACTGGATAAATAACGTACCAGAAGGATATTAACCAACCATATCCAAAAATAAATCGCCAAGGAAGAGGTGTTAGGGAGCTTCTTTACCGGACAAGGAGAAAAACAACGCTTAGTATTTTTAGCAAGGGAGAGAGACTGTATAATTTTTCTATATCCATTAGTTCTTCCTAGATAAAAAAAAAAAAAATATTAATTTTGCTAAGGGAAGGAGACTGTAATTTTTCTATATCCTTTACTTCGTAGATAAAAAAAGGACAATTATTATTATTATTATTATTATTATTATTAATATTATTATTATTATTATTATTATTAGTAGTAGTAGTAGTGGTAGTAGTAGTATTTTGGCTAGGAAAGAATGCAAAATAATCCTATATCCATTTATTCTTTCATGTCAAAAAAAAAAAAAAAATGCTTAGTA